>NC_053161.1:168228589-168261156 GCF_016835505.1 Polypterus senegalus | reverse complement strand
GTGGGTCCTTATATAGACAGGTGTGTGCCATTCCAAATCATGTCCAATCAACTGAATTTACCACAGGTGGACTCCAGTTAAGCTGCAGAAACATCTCAAGGATGATCAGGGGAAACAGGATGCACCAGAGCTCAATTTGGAGCTTCATGGCAAAGGCTGTGAATACTTATGTACATGTGCTTTCTCAATTTTTTTATTTTTAATAAATTTGCAATAATCTCAAGTAAACTTTTTTCACGTTGTCATTATGGGGTGTTGTGTGTAGAATTCTGAGGAAAAAAATGAATTTAATCCATTTTGGAAGAAGGCTGTAACATAACAAAATGTGGAAAAAGTGATGCGCTGTGAATACTTTCCGGATGCACTGTACATACATATACACACATACATATTCATATACACACAGTATATACTGATATATATACTGACTGATATTTGGACATTGGTTTTTACACATTCATAGCAATTTGTCATTTGAACAATTTCTTTCTCTTCTATTTTATTATTGACTAAAAGCACACTTGTTTTGTTATACCCTTTGTGAAAGTCATTTTTTGAGATTTGGACATCGGTCTTTGCACATTCTACACTTCACATTAATATTATGTAGTTATTACTATAACATATAAAAACATTTTCTGTTTCAGCTACATGTACAACATTTTCTTGCCTCACATTTCTTATATCATCCTATATTTACAAAGATTGTTACAGATGAAATACATGTCTTTCAAACTGTGATAACTATACAGTTCCTTCCAACTCATGGCCCTCTAAAATCTTCCACGTAGACTTGAGCTGAGATGCTAAACAGATACGGTCACTGTGTCAGGAAGGGCTAAGCGGGTGATGGATGAGTGCTAGCTGATTGCCTTCAATTGACACATCTGCAAAACAAAGATGGTGTTGGTGCGGTGATAAGGATATACGAATTTCCTCACATATGTCAGGAGAAGTTGAGTGACCAGGGGGAGCAAACTTTAGGCAGGGAAGCTAGTATTGAAATATTACTTTAAATTACTTCTATATTTAATTAATGGAAGTAGAAAGTGATAAATCTTGAGTTATCACGATAATGCCTGCTATCACATCCCCCACCCCGCACAGTTTTCTCAGCTCAAGTCTGTTCACCTGCGTGTCAGTTGCTTACGAGTTGTATAGTGTGAGAAGGCAAGCAAAATGACCCCCGATGAGTCCATTTTGAGAAGTGAGCTGCTTTTATTCTTACTATTTTAGAATCAAAATATATATTTGGTTTCAGTCTGTAACAGCCGGTGTAGATGTATGATACTTGTAAAGGTTAGCTTTGTTTATTTTTTTTTATTCAGTTTCATTCTCTCAGTTGCGTTCACGTTCACGATCCTACCCTAGCTCAGCCCCCCCCAACCCAATTTAACACTGCTGTTTTCACATAAAGATGCGCTATAGCTCTGCAGTGCACTTGTGACTTTATGCTGTAGGAAGTAAGTAAATAAACCAAGGTAAATAAGTAAATAACAAAGTACAGCGATGGCAGCTTTCACTTGCAGCTACAGACTCTTCAGTTCGTAAGCGACTCTCCATGTTAGTGTTTACATCTGGATGGTGTATGTGCTCTAAAAAGAAGTCTGACTGCATTCTCGTACCAATGCGTGCACGTTTCGTGGCATTACACATGCATTTTTTGAGCATGCCCGTGTCGCTCAAACACAGAAAGCTCTGCAGTGTACTTGTGACTTTACGCTGTAGGAAGTAACTAACTAAATCCAAATAAATAACATCCAATCTGGCTTTTATGTAAGTAACATATAAATGTTGATGTACAAGTATAACAAAACAAGTGCACTTTTATTCAAGACTATAACAGGAGAAAGTTAGTTACAGTAGGTGGTTGATACGACAGCTTTTATCAGTTTTATCCTCTCAATCATGATCACGCTCTAACACCCCACCCCCCGCCTCTCCTGATCTGACTGCAAGTAACAACACCAGCATAAATTCACACCTGATCTGACGCGGTTCGTTTTCAAATAATATTGCAATAGTGCGATGATGTTTTCTGATAAATTTTATACCAAATGTCCCATATATTTGTCTCTTTCTTTTTTTCTCTGTGCTGCATCGACATTGTGCACCAGAAGACGTGAGCTTACTGCAGCAGGAACAGTCAATAAAACTGAATAAAAAAAATAAAGTGATGGTGAGATACGAAGAAGGCAGTTTCACCAGCATTTGTGTGTCAGCTTTTATCCCTCCAGATCGGAGAATGTCCAGTTCCATTGCCTCAAAACACCACTCACATCTCCAGTTACTCCAAGTTTCAAATAAAAACTAACAGCGTCAGATCACTAGGGCGGTGTATGTGTTTTGATCGTGACTGACAGAATAAAAGTGAAAAAAAAAAGGTAACTTTTACAAGTACAGTAATATAAATGTACACGGTCTGTTACAGATGCAAACCAAATGTATGTGTGTACTGTATAATATTAACAATAAGAGCAGCCCACTACTGAAAACAGCAAATACAGGAGACAGTCAGGATTGAACCGGGGACTCTTGATTATAAGTCGGCAAATCTTACTGCTACGCCACGGAAGCTGTTGTATCGTCCTTGAACCTTTTGTGAAAGTGTTTATTTGATCTTTGGACTTCACACATTTTATAGTGTATGCCTACATTTTGTAACATTCATTGCTAAAATATGAAAAATTTTCTGTTTTAACAATGTGTTTACACAGATTACTGTAGAAACGAAACACACATGAAATGCATGTGTTCCAAATAACGATCTATTATTTCCACTCTAAAACTCACTCCCAGATAATCAAACAAGGCATGAGCTGGGAGAATTCTGAACTTTCTGCAATGGTGGGGGGATGGAATAGCTGGCTGCTTGCCTTAATCAGCACATTTACAGGACAAAAGATGCTGACGGAGAGGTGCGAACGGATTTAAGGTGGGCCAGATTTACGAGTTTTCTCGTAGGCTCTGGTAATTCTAGTGTTAACAGACAACTTAATTTCCCCCCAACATTTTTTCACATTAAGACTAAATCTAGTGGACTGCAAAATGTCCTTGTAAAAGACTTATTTAAATCACCAAAGCAAAACAGGAAATAAAGTGGGATATGAATCAGTGACCTCCCTAGCGTCTTTTAGCCAGGCGCTCCGCCCGGCTAATTTAGTTGAGCGCTCGGCTGTCATCTCGCATGACAATGTGAGATGACAGCCACAGATCTGCAGGCACAGGCAGATGTAATGATCTGCAGAGATGGCAAGGGACGAGCGGGCAGGTGGGCAAATACTGCTAAAGCTAATAGCAGGCATCGAGGCGGAGCAGAGTTCACAAGCAAAGAGTATGGGGAGGTGGGGTTTCGAGAGCGGGCTGTACATGATAATAGCAGGGATGTAGCAGCTTAATACAGTTGCAAGGAGTATGGAGAGGTGGGCAGGCGAGAGGGGGCTGTACATGCTAATAGCGGAAGTGGAGTGGCAGTTCACAAGGAAAGAGGATGTGGAGGTAGGCGGGCAAGAGGAGGTCTGATAAAATAAAAAAAAGTCTGTTCTCAGCGTCCGTGCAGTCTGTATAATGCGGCTAAGCGTAAAGCAGCTCTCTTCTTGTAAAGTACATAGCAAACCAATATATACACATACAGTTGTTTAAGCATTAGGTGTGTTCTGTGTGCAAAAATCCTTGTAGCACTCACTGTAGTTCCTGTTTAAAGTGACCCCATCTGCCGTTCTTATACATGCTCATATTTGGACCTGCGTCCATATTGCAAAAAGTGTGCAGAAACCCTTGCAGCGCACACCATGTCCTGAGCAAACGTTTTGTCACTGAATTGCTGAGGATTTTGTACGGAAGCGTATTAGGGCCACGGTGAAGAAAAAAAGCTATATGTCAAAAATAAAGTCGAGATGTTGACTTTATTCTCGACATTTCCACTTTAATCTTGACGCTTATGACAAGAATAAAGTCGACATGTTGCTACATAACTTATGACGGGGGTTTAAGAAAATCTAGTAAATTAAACATTCATTTTAAGATGAAGTTTAGTTTACGATGTTCTAATTTAATGACAAACTACGAGAATAAAGTCAACATGTCGAATTTAATCTCAAGATAAACTGCGAGAATAAACTAGAAATGTCAAGAATAAAGTGGAAATGTCGACTTTATTCTCGACATAAGCGTCAAGATTAAAGTGTCAATGTCGAGAATGCGTACCTGCCGTAGTGCAAGTGTGAACTGAATATCCAACAGGCTCTCCCTTTCCCACTCAAAAGTCTTATTCATCGGTACTTTAAATTTTTTTCAGACGTTTTACCAACATGAGTAAAAGAAGTGTTCAGAAAACAACAGTGCTCAGTTATTTCTGAAAAGAGACAGCACAAACTAATGAAGGTGCGGCGTCAACTCCTCATGTGGCAATTTCAGACAAAGGCTGGTCCAACAGGGGAAGTCTCTTCAGCACACACCCTGCCAATTGATAAATCTAAGCACCGCTTATCCGGCATAAACAAACAATGGTTTGAAGATTTTGATTGGCTAATGGTCAAAGAAAATGTTATGTGGTGTTCATTGTGCATGAAATACTCAAACAACCAACCCCTAAGGGGGTTACTTTGGGTAAATGTGTCATACACAAGAATTCAAAAAGAAAGCTTGGTTGACCATGAAAAAAGTAAAACGCACATTGAGTCTTCTACTGACCTTTTAGGATAGTGTGTACTACAGCAAACTGGAATCGGTCAAATTGAAAGATCTGTATCTGTGATAAAATAACTTACACAGAGATGCCTTTCTGGGAGTTTTACGATCCATGCATTGTTTGGCTAAAAACTAGTTGCCACATAAAACGTTGTTTCAAAAGCTGTTGGAACACTGTAAAGAAATAGGTTGTTTCTTTTTACAACATCTCAATGTTGGTAAAAATGCACATTACACCTCTAAGAGAATAATGCAAGAGCTGCTAGATGTCTTAGCATTAGAAATAAAATCTAACATACTGAAAAATATACACACAGAAAAGTTTTTCAGTATTCTGTGTGATGAAACCACAGATATCTCAGATGTAAAGCAATTCATTATTTACATTAAATATGTTTGCCAGGTCACTAAAGAGGTCAGAGTTAATTTTGTATCAATCCACAATATGATTGATGGCAAAGCGGAGACTATAACCAACACACTGAGTGAGACTATGGACACTCTAGGCTTGAAAACTGCTAATCTGGTTGGACTAGGGTCAGATTGAGCAGCTGTTATGATTGGGAAACAGAAAGGTGTGGCAAAACTGCTTAAAGATAAAACATCTGGACTCTTGGTCAACTGCCACTGTGTAAAACCACCAATTGGCCCTTGCAAGTGCCCAAGCAGCAGCTGCTGTACCTTATTTAACAAAACTGAACACTTAAGGCAGCTATTCTATTTCTTCCAAAATTTTTCAGTTAGGATGGCTGGTTTAATGGAAATTCAAAATATTCTGAACATTCCCCAGATTAAGCTGAAAATGGCCAGTAACACTTGATGGCTGTCTGATGACTTTGCAGTACAGTCACTACGACAGTGTATGAGTGATCTCCTTGGAGGGACAAGATCCTGGGAACTTTGATTATGGGAAAGCTTCAGACAACTGGGCCTCTAGGAAGAAAATAAGAATAAATATTTAACTGAAGACATCTTCTGCATATGCAAGTTGGCTTTGAAGAATACAATATTTTTCAATTTTTCTTCATTAGGTTTCCTATATTTTTTTCATTGTTTTCATTTTTGTTTCCAACAGCGACAATACTTGTGCCTCTTGGTTTAGGTCATAACAATTCTTATTTAAAATTTTTGTTAGGGTTGCAAGATCCTGAATTGGATACTTCTTAATATTTTATAAAAATATTCTATCAAACCTTAAAAAAGGAAGTCATATTGAGCTTTGGAAAATAATTAACAATTAACAAATAAAAATGGTGCACATTTAATTTTCCACACCACCAAATTTCCCTGTCCTGCCCCACCCGGCTACTTTTTCTGGGGAGAACACTGTGAATACATAGGGGGGGGCTGGGCTGGGGGTGGGATGGTGGGACAATAGAAGATGAGAAAACCCAAGATCAGAGCAGTTATTTATGCCTACCCTAGATGGAGAGTGGCAGGTGAAACCAGGGCTGGTCACCTTTGTGAGACACCTGTGTGGGCTGAACAGTCCCAGGCAACAGGAACCCAAAACTGTCAATAACATGTCTGAGGAACAGCCAGGCAAATGAGGACACAGACACCCACAGTGAGCAAGAGGTGGTGTGAAGGGTTTCAGTGATTTATTTTAAAACCAACAAGGTGCAAAATAGTGCAGTGCTCTTCCATTAATAAACAACTAGTTCATAAAATCTAAGTGATTATTGCAGTGGGTAAAAAAAATCCATTAAAAAACAAGGTTAAAGAGTACAGCAGTGGAACAGCTCTGTAAAAACCTTGGAGCCCTAATGCATCCTTCTAAAAACCGATGTCTCCTCCACCTAATCCAGATGACCTCCACACGACAGGCCAGCCTTTAAAATCCATCCGCAGGTCGCTGATGCCATCACAGAAGGAGTCCTCTTAAGCAAAACAATGGCACGGTGATTCTTCTTAAAGAACAGCTCTAGATCCTTCATTGTTTAATAATCACCAGCCTGTTATTGGGTTTAACTCTCATTCAGTGGTCTCTCCATCTCAGTGTTTATTACAGTACTAGCAACTTGGCACGCGCTACGCTGCGCGTTGGATGACCACAGTCGAAGGACTCAATTGTAAGGACCTCTCGTCGGGTGTCTCATTGGCACGCTTTTGCATCTTTCTTCCGCGATCACGGCGTAATCTGTCTTCTCTCTCTGTAGGGGTTTCAGTTGCCTTTCGTTGTGCAGCAGAGATGCGTCGTTGAGCTAATCTGTGTGAATGCGGAGTGTCCGTTTCTTGCGAGGGACTGTCGGACTGTCACGCCTCTGCCTCTTTGCTTCGTGATCACGCTGTAATGTGTCCTCTCTCGCAGCAGCAGGTTTAGTTGTGTTTCGTTTCGGCATTGTTCCGTAAGGTCTCCTCCGTACAAGTGCACGTGGGTAGCTGAAGACGGAAAGGCATAGTGAAACACACGAATTGGTGACCAGGGGAACCATCCGACTCAGACGCGGGGCACGAAATACTCAAGTGCACATGTTATTTATAATTTAATTTTTTGTTTTGTTTTGAACTTCCCCAAAAGAGTTGATGCATGTAAATAGTTAATAACGGTAGTATATGAACAATATAATCTGTTGTTGTATGGGCGTTAATTAGTGTCACACCTCATAACCTGCATACACCATGTGTTTGGCTGTAATGCCAGAAGCACGGTGGACGTTGTAAGGGTAGGTTGTGGTTTCTGTTTCTTTTGTGATTTTTTTATTTCATTTTATTGATTATTGAGGGGACGGACTGGGCTTTTCTACGGGACGGCTATACAGCCAAAAGGAACACGGACCCGGACACGGACACCGCGCTGGGCTATTATTATATAGATTATTCTTGATGTTGCTGCAAAGTGGACGTTTCCACGGATGAGTACTCCAGAAGAGAGGCATAAACCTTTTTATTTGAACGTAATTACATCCCTCTTATTATTATAATCATTGTGACAAAGCCTTAGCATTAGAAAACTATAAAACATAAGACTGATTTCCAAGGAAACTACAAAGCACCTTCATCAATGCCACTGTGCAGCACAGGGTGCCATAAAACTGTGACGTCCACAATTCTCAAACATGCAATCCTACTCAAACGCTTCAGAACTACTTCTCATGTCGTACTCGGAGGCAGGACAGATGTTTATTCTAGTTAGACTTTTACTAAAATTCCTAGGAGTAATTCTGAGATGCTTGATAAATATCAGCGCAGAGCAAAGAATTTCTAAACTGTGAAATCGATGAAAAACAATCCTTTTAGAAAAAGCACAAAGGCAGACATTTGTCCACAATTTCAGAAACCCTGAAAATTCCCAGGTCGGATGTAATACTATCATGATCCCATAAACATCACCCAAACTACAGAAGACTGGGTAAGACCACCATGGACACTACAGATGCAATGGCCCCAAAAATGGAGATTCCTGCAAGAAAACAAAGATGGTGCCATTGGAAATTGCTAAAAAATATCAACTTCTTTAATATACTACAAATACAAAAAAGAACTGCATGAAATTCACAATCCTAGTCCCAAAACCCTTAGAAAGAGATAGATGATGGAAATATAAAAAAAAAAAACAACAATAAACATGGCTATTAAGCGCAAGTCTTACATTTATTTTCGGTACTGAAAATACCAAAATTCTGGTACTGTACAGCTTCATACTTTGGGGTTTTCGGTACTTTTCCAGAACCTGTATACCTTATACATTATTTTCAATTCTTGGCAGACTGTGGCAGGATTTCCCCTTTTAAAGGGTCCCCTGAAGCTGGTCACCTGCATGATGGAATGTCAGATCATACCGTGGGTGACTGATCCTTGGGCTAATGCAGCTCATCAGGAACGTAACTGTATTTGTCAATCATCCATCCATTTTCCTAACCGGCTTATCCAGGGCAGGGTCGCGGGGCACCTGGAGACTATCCTTATAACATTTGAGATAACCTATGCAGCGAGATTCGAGCACCGGACAAGGAAAGTGGCAACATAGTGGTGCTTTTTAGACTTCAAAGCAAACAGGAATGTCTTGTACTGTGTATGCAAGATAATAAACCCAAAAAAGATCATCTAAAATACACACACATCCACTTCCCAGTGAACCGGTTCAATTGCTTGGTAACGTAAATAAATAACCTGGCAATCACATGGGAGCAGCGCAATGCATTTAGGCCTGTAGATATTCTCAAAATGACCTGCTAAAGTTCAAACCGAGCATCAGAACGGGGAAGAAAGGCGATTTAGTTGACTTTGAACGTGGCATGGTTGTTGGTGCCAGACAGGCAGGTCGGAGTATTTCATAAACTGCTGATCTACTAGGATTTTTCACTCACAACCAATTACAGGATTTACAGAGAATAGTCCAAAAAATGGAAAATATCCAGAAAGCAGCACTTCTGTAGGTGAAAATCGCTTGTTGACACCAAAGATCAGAGGAGAATGGCCAGACTGGTTTGAGCTGATAAAAAAGCAACAATAACTCAAATAACCAGTCATTACAACTGAGGTATGGGAAAAAAGCATCTCTGAAAGTACAAGTCAAACCTAAAAGCAGATGGGCTACAAAAGCAGGAGAACACACCTGGTGCCACTCCTGTCAGCTAAGAACAGGCAACTGAGCCTACAATTCACATGGGCTCACCAAAATTGGACAAAAGAAGATTGGAAGAACGTTGCCTGGTCTGAGGAGTGTCAATTTCTACTGCAACATTCAGCAGGTACGGTCGGAATTTGGCATCAATGACATGAAAGCATGGATCCATTCTGCCTTGTATCAATGGTTCAAGCTGGTGGTGGTAATGTAATGGTGTGGGGGATACTTTCTTGGCACACATTGGGCTCCTTAGTACCAATTGAATATTGTTTAAATGCCACACTCTACCCAAGTACTGTGGCTGACCAAGTCCAGCCCTCAAGGACAGCAGTGTACACATCTTCTGATGACCACTTCAAGCAGGATAACGCGCCATGTCACAAAGCTCACTCATCTCAAACTGGTTTCTTGAACATGATGATGAGTTTACTGTACCCAAATGGCCTCCACAGTCACCAGATCTCAATCCAATTGAATGGTGGAACGGGAGATTCGCATCATGGATGTGCGGCAACTGTGATGCTCTCATTCCAGTGTTGACCAAAATCAAGAAGAAATGCTTCCAGCACCTTCTTCGATCTATGCCACAAAGAGTCTTGGCGGTCCTCAAGGCAAAAAGGGGTCCAATCTGGTAGTAGCAAGTGGCACTTAATAAAGTGAGTGGTGGATATATATAATCAAAGAAGTGTCTTACATTTGTTTTTAAAAGCCAGTGCCATTGTCCGCCTGCATGTACGTTGTACCATACAATACAAATTTGCAATACCAATCAATACTCAGACACATTATTTGCACGCATTCTAACAAAAGTCAAAACGGGCACTACAGCTAAATCACGACAAAACACAAAAAAGGCCAATTTTTTCTCCCTAGAATTCCTGCCAAGCTGCTTTTTTATTCAGAAGATGGTAGAAAGAGAACAACTAAGGGTGCCGTGTCTGAGTGATAAAAAGGAATTAGTAACTTGTACAGTTTCCTGTACGTAGACATTCATCAAATGAAGTTTCCGATGAGGCAGATCTAATTGTAGATTTTCGTTGCCAGTTTGTAGCGATTTCAAACAAACTTTCAATCATCTTAATAACTTTATCAAATACCATTCTAAACTGCAGCAATCTGTGAGACAGCATAACTAACTCTGGCATCAAAAGCTAAAATGACCCCCCATACACACACCATCCCCTGTGCAGACGATTTCCACGGCACATGGGTATCGCAGCTAATGATTCACAATCCACAAGCATCTCTCCACCTCACCCAATATAAGAGGCAATGATATCACACATCACTGATGTGAACTTTTCCGACACCACACAGCCCTGCTGCAGTGGACGTATTTGGTAAGTTTTAAGGTTTCTGTTTTCACATTTGGAACTAAGGTACCTTCAGCCTTATTGTAAAGTGAAAGAACAGAGAAAGTCTTTTTAAAATGCATAAAAATGTTTAATTTTAAAGCACAAATTCATGTGGCAAATCAATATATATCATGGTTGTAAAAAAATTAATTCAACGTGACAAACACCAAAAGAAGTGGATTTAAGACTGTAGATAGGAAGCGCTTCTTCATTCAAAGTATTGTAGGGACTGGAAATAAACTACCACGTCATGGAGTTGAAGTAAAAGCCTTAACCACTTTTAATCTAGTCACTGACAAATATATTAGTAATCGAGTAATGGACAATTTACATCCTGATGATGACAATTAACAAAACTCCGTAGAGGAGTGTGCAAAACAACACTGAATGTTAAAGACCAACGACCCTTCATTGTCAGACTCACTTAGAAGGACTCATTAGTACAGAATGGCGTAAATAACCAGAACACCTGAAAAAGTGGCATTAAAACTGCTGTGATCAGGATATGTTTAAAATTCAAGATGAAACATTGTTTCATAATTTATAGATAGGCACCAAAACTCAAAAACTGGGAAATAACCGAATTATCAATTAAGATGGACCCTATTACAAGAAAATGTTGTGCAAGACAACAACCTGCAACCTCAATGGACCCCCAGGACTGAACATGACCACCACCAACCTAAAGCATCTGGCCTCTTCTCTATTTTGCCTTCCAGCAGAATGTGCCAGATGCACTTGTATACATTAAATTAGGCAGGATTCAAGATGGTTAGCTAAAAATGCATATTCAACAGAGACTGACACTCAAGTGGATTAAGCGGGTTTGAGAAAGTGATGGTTAACTAAAATCAGAAATTGTGTGTGAACCCTTTGGTCTCCTGTAATAGTGCCTGAATTTTTCCTGAAAATGTGGCCTGATCTTCAAATGAACTAAAAAAACAGACAAACACAATCAAGCTGAACTCCTAACGTGCAAAAAATGGGACTGTCAATGCTGAACACGTCATTTAAACCTCTACGGTCCCATCTAGTCAGGTGCTCAACCAATGAGAGGAGACTTTTATTGGAATGGGTGTCTTCAAGCCACACCTCCAAAGGCACACAAAATGCGGGTGCTGGCAAACTGGTCTCTTGTAAAGTAACAAAGGAGAGGAGACCATCAGCCCATCAAGCTCGTTTGTTTAGCTAATTGCTGTCTCAATATCTCATCAAGACACTTCTTAAAGATAGTCAAGAGAACCTTATAAGTAAAGAAGAGATGCATAAAGCTGGAAAAGCTGACAAAATCACTTTAAAAGGAACTGGGTGTTTACGCCAAAATGTCTATAAATGAAGAAAATTAAGTGCTGGTGTTGACGTTCCAGAGAGATCACAACAAGAGCAAAGATGTAGAAAACAACATGTAGGGGAAACAGCAAACGACCTGCTGAAGTTTCTAAAACTTGACAAAGTGTCTGTTCATGTGTCCACTAACATAAAAACCACACAGACTGTATTTATGGTGGAACACCACCGAGGAAATTGCTGCTCATCTCAGACTTGTAGAAGGCCACCTGGATATGCTCCACAACATACAACAACAAATCAGAAAGGAGTGTGCAACACCCGGTTTGTGTTATAGTTTAGTTCCACCTAATTCTTGGCTTATTAAGTGTTTTTGTTATTTTTAAAATATTGTTTAACTTTTAATGTGGAATTATTTCCAAACCTTTTTTTAAATAATATAATATTCATGCTTTGTTTATATTGCACTATCCTGTGTCATGTAAATCCCTTTCTGTTTTGTGGGTGCACAAAGGCAACCCTGATGTCACTGCTGAAGGACCACTCCCCAACCTTTACATCTGAACCCGGGGGAAGGGGGTCCTTCTATGGTCTTTGACATTTGCTGAGAACATTTTGGGCCTGAGGAGCTGGGGTCAGGCTGCCTGGGGTGAGGTCTATCTTTAGGTAGGCTAGTGAATATCCTAGTCTGGTTTTTGCCGGTTTTGCCCCCTTTCCACCACGTTTGTATTGCCACATCATAATGATTTGGAGGTAAAAGAGCGCTGCATATAAATACCAACACCTCATGGCCAGGGAAGCATCATGGTTTTGGGATTGATGTGCATTTTCCGGACATGGACAGCTTGTTGTCATCACAGGAACATTGAATGGAAAATATCTTCTCAAGTAGAAAATGTTGGAGTATTAGCAGTTGAATGGGCAATGAAACAATAAAATATGCTGAAGCAAAGAAACTATCAAAGACTGAAAGACAGACTGAATTTTCAGAACACCAGTTTCCGAATATAGAGATCAAAAAAAATGGAGAAGCTCTGTCATGATCTGAAGACAGATGATCAGGAAAGGAATCGCTGAGATGTCAAGGAACAAAAAAAAAAAAAAAATCTGCAAAGTATGAATAGACTAAACTTGAAAACTGATCAGCAGCTGGGGGAAATGGCTGGGAAAGGCCAACAAGTTTTTAAAAACGGGGGTCATAGACTGGACTGTAAATGTCTAAATGGAATGACAAGAAATCTAATATTTGTTATTAGTTTAAGAAAATTGTGTTTATCTGTTTTGGGGAAATAATTGAAGATCAGACTGTTTAATGCAGATATCCACAGGCTTAGAGCATTTGCATAAAATTAAAACTATAAAGTCAGAACAGCAAATTATTAATCTAAAACACATAACAGATGAGCTTTCAAACTACATTAAAACACACAACAAAATGCGTCCGTTTCACTCCATTACTAAGTTTCTCTTAAAAAGGACCTTTCAGGCCTGTAACACCCAACCTTAAACCTCTCACCATTTTTAAACTTTTCACTTACTTGTTCTAGTGTTCTTTGTAGGTGGTGGCTGATTTTCCTGAGTTGTAAGAGATGAAATATCTTCAGTTTCCTCTATGTCAGACTTTAATAATTCAGACATTACATGGACAGAAGACTCCGGAGATGAAGAGCGATTGATTTGAGAGGAGACAGACCCGGTCACTGCATCATTTTCACATGCATAATGAAGGTCTTCTTCCTTGACACTTGTCTGGAGGTTAGTTGCACTGCTGACACACTTCTCTTCAGCTTCTTCTTTAATGCCCACAGACCCCAGTTCATAGTCCTCCTCCTTAATGCCCAGGTTCTCCTGTTTAGGGGGGACACACTTCAATTCACATTCCTCCTCCTTAACATTTATGGTCTCCTCCTTCACATCCATCATGGTGTTACCATAAAAAGTGGCCCTTTCTCTCTGTGGAAACAGCAGGATATAATTATATTACTACTGCCCTATTACGACCTAAAGACATTAGGTTTTCATTATACAACACCCTCTCTCAGATGAAGTTTATGACACATCAGACAGTTCATAGCAAATTGGCATGAACTCATCACACTTCACATCAAATAAATTTAAATATCTTTGGATCAGAGGTAGTCGAGATGGAAAGGTCAGTGCAAAGATAACCAATAGAGTGCAGTGTGGATGCAGCAATTGAAAGAAGGTATCAGGAGTATCATCTGATTAAAGAGTAAGGCGAAGGTTAAAGGTGGGGTTTATAAGACAGTGGTAAGACCACCAATGATGTATGGAGCCAAGATATGAGCAGTTAAGGAAGTGCAAGAGAAGAGGTTTGATGTGGCAGAAATGAGAATATTGAGATGGATATGTGGAGTTACACAAAAAGATAGAATAAGAAATGAGACAATCAGAGGTTCAATAAAAGTGAATGAGATATCTAAGAAAGTACAGGAAAGCAGGCTGAATTGGTATTGACATGTAAGAAGGAGAGACAATGAAGATGTGGGCAGAAGAAAGATGGGAATTGAAGTACAAGGAAAGAGAAAGCGAGGGAGGCCAACATGGAGGTGGATAGATAAAGTAAAAGAAGATCTAAAGGGAAAAGAGTTTGACTGAGAGGGGGAAGTGCAGGACGGAGCTGTATGGAGAAGATTGACTAAGCACATCAACCCCAACACAGAAGTAGGACAAGATGAAAAGATGGTGAAGGTCCAACAGACAGGAGACCATCTGGCTCAGTCGTGGTTCAGCAATATTCACTGTTTGGATTAAACATGCCGTTCTGCTGGAGTCCCAGAATTGTGCTATGAATTAGGTTGAGGAATATTTTTATAAGTAAGACCTCAGATGTCAGAAAGAGGCAGATGAAGGAGGAACTTAACTTGCTAGAAAAAAATGAGCAGGTGAAATAATGAGTTTGCTAGCTCCGACTGACAGGTGTCAATAAGAGTGGCCTTGTATATTTGGTGGTAGGTTAGACAAAGGCCTTTGCCTGGTAACTGATTTAAAACGAATCAAAAAGCTGCTGCCCAGTTACACTTGTACCTGCTGACCCAGTCACAATGTTGGTTTGTACTAACGGATTTGATAAACCCTTTGTTAATCAATTGAAGTTTCAAAGTGCTTTGTTCTCTTGAACTGTGAACTTCCCTTCTGCAGAAGTAAATTGCTTACTGAGCGGAGTTGAGCTGCAATTACATCCTTCACTTCAGACACTAATAGTGGTTAAAAGTAAAAGTGCTTTAAAGTAGGCCACTGGATTTGTTTCTTGCATTTGTTTAATTTAAAATGCATGATTTGAATTTCTCTCTCATCGTAGGTGAAATAAAGTATGGTTAGCCCTTGTTATGTCATTATAAACTGTTAAAGAAAACATCCATCCATTTCCTGAACCGGTTTATCCAAGGCAGATGGAGCCTCTCTTAGCAAACATCAGGAGCAAGGCAGGAACAACACATGGACAGGACGCCAGTCCATCACAAGGTGGACACACAGGCACATACTAGGGACTATAGAGCAATGCCAACCCATGTAACCTGCATGAAGGGTTAATGAATGTCAGAAACCTCTTCAGGCATATCATGACTCCAGATTAAAGATCAAGTGAACAACGAGACAAAAATATAATACATAAAAATGTACGGAATGATGACTAACAGATCAGGTGACCGGTAGTCAACAAGACTGGACAGCTGTTATATACACAGACATTTTAAGGCTCAACCTGAACATTGTAAGAATAACTAGAATGTATCAAAATACTTATTTTAAATAGATCATTTAGGTGTAAACCAATGAACCAACCAGAATAAGATATGCATTGATTGACACTGTTATGTAAATTACGTTGCTGATAAAATAGACCTACACTATGGAAAAAGACGATCTGCTGAGGCAACCCTAATGGGAGCAGCCGCAAGAAGAAGATAAAATAGACCTACACCATAAATATGTGACTGTTCTGATCATGCTGTAGAATAAATGCTCTCTGTTCAAACATTAGCTAAAGAGTAATAAATGACATCGACAAACAGACTTTTCTACTGCCTAATTACTGATTGTTAAAGGATAAGTTGCTTTCTTTATCCTACTTAGCGTTAGACCCGAGTGTCACTCTGACTGTAACAACGGTGCTAAAAACATTACTACCGAGCGTCACTTGGCCAACTGTATAGGCGTGTCTTACTCAGGCACAACACCCAAAGTTTACTCGGACTGTAAAAGTGCCAGTAGTGTTAGTACTTGAGAAACGATATAGACGTGTCTTGCGTAATGGACAGGCCTGAGCGTTACCCAGGCAATGGTGCAGACACATCTTCTGCTAGCCTCATAATGGCGTCACGTAAGAAACATTTACAGCAGCCCAGGTGTTGCACACTCTTGACAGTGATAAGAGCAGTCAGTGATGATGAAGCGAGTCGGTCAGGCGGTGAAACAGAAAGTAATTCTGCTGAATCTGAAGGAGACGCTCGTGTCAATCGCAAATGTGCAGTGGGATGTTCAAAAGCTGATCAGTCTGGAAAGAAAATCCACAAGGAATGACGCTACTATTGTGCCAACTGTGACGCTGGATTGTGTATTTCACCACACTTCAAAATATAAACGACACATTGATAGTATATATGGTATTAGCATTAATTTCATTATTATTTTTATCATTATTATTCTTTCTGAACTTCTGACTTTGTTTTGCACATTTTACAGTAGAAAGATTAGATTTAATAAATATGTAATTTTTCAAGCCAAAAAATGCAACACTTTTTGCATGTTTTTTCAGGGAAAGAGGTAATGCGAAGGAGGTTAATTAAGATGTTGATTTCTTCCACAAGTATGGCACAAATATACACACACACACCATATCCACATTTGTATATACAGGGAGTCCTCGGGTTACAACGTTTCGAGTTTACAACGCTCATTCCCATAAAAACTTTAAAAAATTGAGACATGAGAAGGAATAAAGGTAAGGATTTTTTATACACTCATTTTTCTGTTACTACAGTACAGTATATTTATGTCCTTTTCCTTTGGCTTAGATTTTGTGTTTTTATGTTCTAGATTATGATTTTGCAAACGAGTTAAGATAGGTAAGTTACTTAGGCTAGAGTGCGTTTCGACTTACAGCAAAATTCGGGTTACATCACTGTTGTAGGAACGGAACTGTGTCGTAACCCGAGGACCCCCTGTATTCATCTTCTATGATCCTTGTATTAGAAATAAATTGTATTACTTTGTTTTTTATAGCAAGCGTGTTTGGGTTATTTGTGAAATAGTCTCTCACCATGCTGAACCACAACGGAGACAGTGTGGGTGTTTAATGTTAAATTTTTCTGATTTATGAGCCTCATTCATAGCTTGTACAGATATCTGTTTTTTTGCTTCCTGGCTGGAAAGTGAAACTGAGATCCCTCACTCCACCTACATTACTTTGGTGTCCCTTTCTGACCATCCTGTTAATTATTTTAATTAACTATCAGCATTACCAAATGCAAAATTGATCATTAACTGAGTGAACAATTCACATTTCCTACAGCAGACGCCATTAAAAGGTGCTTCACAGAAATTACAAAATATGAAGAATTGAAACAATCAGTACCATAGAATAAATGCAGCAAATACAAAAAACAATGCAATAGTGTCTACCTCATGAAATTAAACTGCCAGCACTAATGGAGTTTCCCAAATCGCATAGGTGAAGGGCATTTTGAATAATGTTGGGTTTGTAAACCTTTAAGCCAATATGGTAACTGAAGGGCTGCTCACCTACTACCACATGGAGGTTTGCTGCCACTGTAATGGAGCCTGAGGTACCCCATAAGTAGTCAGATATGAACCAACAGCAGCCTGCATTTAACTGAGCTGATCAACACAAAGCTTCACTGCAAAGTCTGACTTCATCAAAATAAAAACTGCACATTTCTGAAACTTTTCCTCCCTAATTTAAACAGAACACAAATTTGCACTCTCAGTGATCATGTGTAGTAAAACATCCAGTAAACCAGCAATGTTGTGTAATTTTATTTATGATAATCATCTCCTACCCTCCCAATTTAATCATTTTCTAATATAAACTGACTCAGTCCACAGTCAAAACATCATTTTTGCCCTCACAGTTTGAAGACTCAGAGAGAGTCATGTATGACAGGAGCATTAGGCGTCACCAGAGGGTTTGCAAAATAAACTGTCTGAACAAAGGGGCTTGATGACAGAGGACAGCAGCTAATGGGGTACAAGTCTCAATGAGTACTTACAGGTTTCATATTAAAATCTCTGTTGCTGTATTGAACAACTGGGAAAAACAAGTTCCAGGTTTATCAGCTTCATCTTGTGGAAGAACACGTTCCACACAAACACACATCATCATAAATAGATTAATAACTAACACAGTAATAAACTCCTATTAAATAGCATCACCACCCTGTATTGGGACCTTGGTGTGGTGGAGGCCTTGTGTACTTTAGTCTTCCTTATATCTCCACTGTCTGGAGATTTGTGCTCCTGATGAACCAAACTGCCATAGGTAACCATAACCAACAGGGGAAAGGAGAACAAAATGATAGTCCATTATTGACACTCATGAATATTCTAATTAAATGAAAGTAAGTCTTGCCCAGAAAAGCGTTGATATTCCTGATAGTGATGCTCACATAACAAGGCATGATAAAGTTATAATTAAGCAGTTGCCAAATGGGACTTATACTGGACTGTGGTGATGAGGTGGAAGCTAACACAATCAGGAGTTATTGGGATATGGGAAGAAAATCTGAGTACCTATACAGGGCAGGAATATTAAAAATCAGCATCCAGGGCTGCTACAAACAGCCACCTGCAACAGCAGCTCCCATGTTTGTTCGTTTTTTTGGAGAACTTGATAGCCGATGTTGTGAGGACGATTCTGACTCTCTTACCTTCAAGAACAACTGCTGGGCCTTCCGGATCTAATCGCTGGGCTACCAGCAGAGCTACAGAGTAGACACAGAGGAAAAAAGAGAGCAGATGTCCAGCTCTACCACAAGAGGGCACAGACTGTAGGTGCCTTCTATAATCACGGGCCAAGATCGCTAGTGAATAAAATGGATGAGCGCTCAACGCCGATTGTGAGCGAGAGAGACTACAAACTCAGCAGTC
Source organism: Polypterus senegalus (assembly GCF_016835505.1). Classification (NCBI taxonomy): domain Eukaryota; kingdom Metazoa; phylum Chordata; class Cladistia; order Polypteriformes; family Polypteridae; genus Polypterus; species Polypterus senegalus. Next base: position 168,242,124 of record NC_053161.1, on the reverse strand, counting down.
GTTACTGAGACGTAGTTATTAGCTGAACACTAAACTCTGCGAATGCACTGGATGGATTTAAAATCGTGCACGCGGATTGAAGCAGATGCGAAAGAGTTAAGTTTTTTTTTGAGAGAAAGATATGGTTCAAGCGCGGACGCATAACATTAAAGCACAGGTATGCGACCGGAATGTTGAGGTCTTACGATTTTATTATCAGCCGAGAAAGTTTCCACATGCGATTGTGCTGGCAAAGTTCTGAAGAACATGATCGCGTCGCGTGCCTCTAACTCAAGTCTTATGGTAAGTCTGACTGGAGCGAATTAAAACTCACACATAAGTGCGCCCCAAACCCGAAGCACTTACCGTCTGTCTGTCTCTCGGCGACGGGGTTCTTTCTAATCCCGTTGAAACTCCTGCTTCGATCCACCACAGTCTTCTCTCTCGTAATGCTGTGTGCACAATGCGAGGCGGCAGCGTGGCTTCAGAACCCGTCGCTCTGGATGACGTAATTCGAATGGTACCATAGCCACACGTGACGGTGTGCTAAATCGTTGAAAGCGAAATTAAAACGTCCGGTGTGCGCCATGTAATTTAACCGGAGTTCTGTCTAATCATGCTATCCGTCGAGCAGGGCAGTCTAGGATTATTGTGCATGCTGACAACGTTTTGATGACTAATACATAGGGATATGAGGACCACCATATGACTTGTACTTTATGCGCATGCGTAGATATTTCAACCGTATCAGCGCGCTCAGGACCATACACATAGAATTACTAGACTCCGTATGCCCATCAACATCGCCGCCATATTGCGAGTGGCACTGCTGTGGAGTGAAGTAATGGACAAAGATGCCTCACGCATGGGCTGCTTGGGATTGTGCAAATCGCTCCAAACCAGATCCCGGGGGATTACATATCATACGTAAGGCTGAACAATTCTTTTGGTTATATTTGGCCATTAGAAAATCCTAACTTTAGCTACGCCAGGCTAAGCTAGCAAAGCTATGCATTCATGTGCTGTGTTACCATGGTAATTGCATTATCTTTATAATATCCTCAGACTGACAGCTGTGACTGATCAACTTTGTGGGGACAGACAGACAAGCATGTAAATCTATCACTTTGTGCGATTTATGAAGCCAAACTGTTACTTGCAGTGCAGTTTTTTTTTTTCTTTTTCAAGAAATTTAACTGAAAAAGAGTGAAGATCTGTAAGAGTGGTGCATGTGTGTTTTAGGAGGCTGGAATAACAACCCTTCAGCTGGTGAGTTCCCGGCCATTTTCCATCGCTTCATGGTTCAGTGTGGTGCCTCTCCAAGCACATCTGGAAACGTGGCAGCACAAAATGAGACTGTCTCTCTGCTGTTGAGATGTCCTCTACACCAGCAGCAGCAGAAGAACTTCCATCCCCTTTTAGAAATATCCCTGCCTGCAATTGTGTGTGACCATAGCTACTTACCAACCCGCTTTGGTGGCCTCGTGGAAAATACCCTTGTTTACATCTCAGGGTTTGTCGTTGGACAGATTTTGAGAATGTGAATGGGATTTTTATGATGTGTGTCGTGCTAGTTTTGTAACAGATGCTGTACCGGCATCATATGATCAAAGCTACCACTTGTTCACATTAAAAAACAAAGGAGGTTTGATGATTCCTTCTGAGGGTCCAGTCAAGGTGGTCAAAGTAGCTGAGCGTGTTATCCGAGAGTCGACATTAGGGCAAGCTGTCAGTGTATCTTTGATCAATCAGTTTGTTCAGGCTGAGATTGGTTCAGATGATCTGTTTTTTCTCAAGGAGCACACTGAGGAAACACAGTTTGAAATTGACAACCATCATTTCATGCTCATGTTAGTTGTGTCTGTCTTCCAAAAACTAAGGCTCCCACCATATTGCCACACTGAATACTCTCAAATTACAGAGTGGCAACACACAGAAACAGTTCTGTTTCAAGGATTTTAGATCCTATCCTGTATATATTTAAGTAACCACATTGTGTGTGTGTGAGAGAGAGAGAGATTGAGAGAGGAATGAGTGAAATGTTTTCAGAAATTATTAAGCCAATTTGTATATAATAAAATTGTTTGTTTTTGTCATTGAGTGTATGATTTCACTGTTAAAAGAAAGACCAGACTGCCAGTTGCAGTCTTACTAGTTTGACTTTCAGACATTGGTCAAGTTTTCATCTCAATAATTGCCATTATTAGTGTATAAATGGATATAAATAATTGCATTTAAACGATTTGCCAAAATCTTTTGTATGTAAATAAAACTGTTTTAAACGTTATTGTTTTTTCATCAGAAAACCCATTTTCCACGTCTACCTGTATTAGTTTAAATGGCACTTTTGCCACTCACAATATGGTAGACGCAATGACGTATCGTGTCGACTGGGCAACACAGTGAAAGTGGCGTCTACCTATATATGTCTATGCTCAGGACTCTGATCGCCCCTTTACTTCATGGAAATGGAAGTAGATTTTTAAAAGGGCCGCAGAGAATGCTACATGTCACGTTAATGCGCCGATTACAGTTGAAATGAAGACAGTCGTCTTGTCGTTAAATAAAAATACCATCCATCCATTATCCAACCCGTTATATCCTAACTACAGGGTCACGGGGGTCTGACAGAGTTAATCCCAGCCAACACTGGGGGCAAGGCAGGAAACAAACCCCAGGCAGGGCGCCAGCTCACCGCAGAACAAAAATACAGCAAATGTAAAAGCGCAACCTATAAAGCATTCGCAAGAGGAGTGATTATAAGTGTGCCACAGCAATCGGAATGAATATTGTACCGAATAACATTTGTAAATCGAAATCAACAGAGAAAATACATACATAAATGCGGGGCTGATGTTGTCCACGACTTGGCATAATGCCATGTGCTCTCGTGTCTCTCTGCCGGGTATCCTTGGGAACTCCTCTGCATTCTAAACACGCCCAACTAATTAAGCAACTCGTTATTAATTGTGCAGCTTTCCTTACTTAATTAAAAAAATTCTATCTATCTATCTATCTATCTACACTTAAAAAAACTGTCCCAATTAAAAAATTTAGTAACCATTTACATTTACACTTCTGAGTTGGCTCAATTATTATATAAAGTTCCTCAAACTAGAGTTTCTCTGGGCATGACTGCTCAATATATTTCTTGAAAAAAGAAAAATCTTTATTGTAGAATTTGTAATTGTTAGTTTTTTATAACTTGAGCGGGTCAATGAGCTTGAATTAATAAGATTTTATGACATATTGTGCATTTAGTCTTTTATTTTTCATAAATAATCCTTCCTTACCAGGGTATTTTGGCAGTACTGTGCATAACACATAAGTTTAACTGAAACAGCACACCAATGACCTACAGAACACACACACACACACACACACACACACACACACACGTATTCACTTCCCTGAGTGTGTTTGTCTTTAAGAAAGTCACTGGAGTGCCAAGAGAGCCTTTGTAGACACACAAATGACATACACATTCAGAAATACCATGCCTTCTTTTAATGCTTTAAACTACCAGAATAGGAAGTAAAACAAATCAAATAGTTTTGAATTTTTTTTCAAATAATTTTTGTTTGCAAATTACTATAAACATGCACAGTTCTAATGTTTTTGTTTAAGTTATGAATTTCCCCTTGGGATTAATAAAGTATCTATCTATCTATCTATCTATCTATCTATCTGATATAGTGTCTTTTATCTATCTATCTATCTATCTGATATAGTGTCTTTTATCTGTCTATCTATTGTCGTGGCGAAAAATTCATCATCAGAAGGCTTTTTACCTAAAAATAAAAGCTATTAGGACTCGAGATAGACAGACAGAGTTTTACGGGTTTATTGCAATAAATCAACCACACGGACTCAACCCAATTTGGCCGAATGAGATTGAGCACCGATCATTACAGCCATTGAAGTTTTTATAACAATTTCTTATCATTTTTGGCTCATTCGATTAGCTCATTCTACACCTGGCTTACTGTCCATTATTCCTCTTGGTGTCTGTTTGGCTTATTCTGATTGGTCTAAGACTGGGTGGAAGGCTTCCTCTTCACCATTTTTGGGCTTTACTATGTAATTTCCTATCTTTTCTGACCTCGCTATAATGAGCTTGTTTGCTTACCTCCTTTGACTCCCTTTTACTCCTGTCTATCCAGACTTTGAGTTTCCATGGGAACCCTTATTATCTCCTTACTTTTCCTATTACTGGCCCCCTTATGGAATGTGTTATCTTTCTATTCTGTTCCCATTTTCTCTAACTGGCCAATGCTTCAAATCCATATATGGGTTTTCCTCTCTTAAGTCTTCCAAACTTTTTACAATAGTGACCTGAAGCTTTTAAGCTTTAATTAAAAAGAAGTATAGTATGTGCTGTCACACACGTGTGCATGGGGGGCAGCTGAAGGGCTTAGAAAATACTGATTATACATCTGCCCAGGGGAGCGGGGTACGCTGACGCTCTTTCTGAGTTCTCTGCAGGTCTTACCCGGGAAATCCCACCAGGAGCCGCCATTTCCAGGAAGGACACATCACTTCGGTTCCGGCCCAAGGATAAGGTCACTTCCGGTTCCGGCCCCAAGGATGATGTCACTTCCTGCTCCGGCCCAGAGGACGACATCACTTCCGCCCTCTGAACTATAAAGCCCACTGCCTTTGCTCTGGCAGGCAATTCTGTTTTGGACTCTGTTGTGTAAACTGTTATATAATGCCTCAAATACTTTTGCAGCCAGGAAACCGCATTAAACGGGTGGCTGCCCCAAACCTTTCCACGCCTCTCGTCTCTACTTATTACAGTGGCGTAGTCGGCAGGATGCTGTCTCTGATGAACCCGGGACACGACCTTATAAAGAACCAGGTGGGTGAGTACGGGGCCGAGTTTCGGGCAGGGAGTGAGCGGAGGGTCAGGAAGGGCGGTGCAGGCTCTGCTCCACGAGAATAACCCAGGGCTAACCACCCATCTCGTGGAGAACGTAGAGGGGACCCACAGGCGTGGGCTGGCCTCTGGGGAACAAACACGAGTAGCTCAGTATGCTCTCCTGGGCAGGAAAGCCGAGCCGCCCATTGGGACCAAGGTCCCTGTTAACGATGGGTTGTCCCCAGGCCAGCAGGTGAAAAAAATACTCAACTGGGAGTTTAACCCAAGTAAAGGGCTGTCAGAGCAGGCTATGGCTCTCTGGCAACAGGTGGGGCAGTGGCTACGGCCATTTGATTTGAGCCCCTTACAGATAGTACAGCAAGTGGCCTGTTTTTTGCTGTTACAGCGTCTACCTCAGGATTTTGCCCAGCCGGCCTGGGGCGAACTTCATTCAATGGACGAGCTACTACCGCTCCTAAAAACACCAAGGCCGGCTGTGAAACCTGGGAGGGCAGAACAGCTGCTTTGTGGACTACCTGGGAGTTATGTCCCACTGAAGCAGTCTCCTCCACGCAATCCAGAGCTTGTTCCGAAGTCGCCGGACCGTCTGGCCTGCGACCTGTCGGGGAACAAGGCGGACCGTAGGGGACAATGGCGGGGTTGTTTGTGTGCCCTTAGCAATCCCTGGCAGACAAACATACGGGGGAGCTTCTAGTGAATGGACACAAAGTAACAGCCCTATTTGATTCCGGCAGTAACGTGTCTGTCGTTGCTTGCCGTTTTGTGCTACCGCAACAATGGATTAAAAAAGACCAGTATCAATGTATACGGAGATATCCGCGTACAATACCGCCCGGTGTTACGTATGTCTCGGAGGAACCCTTCGACTACTTACTGTGGCGGTGCACCCGGATCCTCCGCTTCCCATAATCCTCGGCGGGACTGGTCTAATAGCAACAGCGGTAGCCTAAAAAGCATTCCCCGGAAAACTTATGGCCTCGTTATAGATGACAAAGACTCATCTCAAGCTGCTTTCACACCGTGTAATCAGCCGACAGGGAGTGGGGCGGAAGGCCAAGAGAATGACGAAGGCACTCCCGGACCGTCGCGGGCTGCTACGTCATCCACCAGCGCCCCGGCAGCGAGGGAGGAATCTCCGCCCCTTGAGGTCAGACCGGACCCACTCTCTGAATTGCACTTTCAGTTTAAAGCAACTCCGGCTTCTTTCAAGAGAACAGTGGAATGGCGACTCTCTGAAACACATAAAGAATGCAGTGGTCCTCGTTAACGGCCAAGCGACTCATTTGCCCATGCCACAGGGACCTCACTTTGTCATTGATAATGATTTGTTGTATCGGGTCACTGAACATGAGGGGAAGGTCCGGAAGTTGTTGCTAGTCCCGCAAACCTACCGGCGGCAGGTCTGCGAGTTAGCACACTCCCACCTTCTTGGAGGCCATCTCGGCTCCGATAAAACATTAGAGCGAATTAAGCTCCGTTTTTTCTGGCCGGGGATTAATGAGGAGGTTCGCCTCTTTTGCGTCTCCTGTCCGGAGTGTCAACTGCGGCAAATTCCTAGGAGGACCGTGCTCCTCTGGTCCCCTTCCCTCATTGATGTTCCCTTTGACAGGATTGGGGTGACATGTAGGACCCTAGAACCCTCAGCCCGAGGATATAAATATATACTCGTCCTCGTGGATTATGCAACCCGATTCCCAGAAGCCGTTCCATTGCGCGGCTACCACAAAAAATATTGCACGGAACTAGTAGGAGTCTTTGCGCGGGTGGGCATTCCTAGAGAAGTCCTGACGGACCAAGGAGCGCCTTTACCTCGGAAGCGTTCAAGGAGACTGCCAAGTTACTGAAAATAAAGCATTTAAAAACCTCGGTGTATCATCCTCAAACCGATGGGCTAGTGGAGAGATTTAACCAAACTCTCAAGCAAATGCTACGTAAGGTAGTCAGCAAGGATGGGAGGAATTGGGACCAACTCCTCCCCCTTGTCCTCTTTGCCTACGGGAAGTTCCTCAAGCCTCTACGGGTTCTCTCCGTTTGAATTATTATACGGAAGACAACCCCGGGATTATTAGATATTTTAAAGAGGGCTGGGAAGGGGAGGCACAGCCCTCCACTAATATTTTGGAATATATCGCCCAATTGCGCGATAGATTTGATGCAATAAGACCGATTCTAAAAAGTCATATAGAGGAGGCACAATCAGCACAGGCCCGCCTTTATGACCGTGTACGACTCTCCGGGAGTTCCAACCGGGATCGCGTCATGGTATTGGTACCTACTTCACTCTAAACTGCTCGCACATTGGCTAGGCCCCTACGAAATTAAGGAGAGGAAGGCTATTTGGTAAAACAGCCCATCGCCGACCAGCTGGCGAGTATATCATGTAAACCTGCTGAAACCGTGGAAGGAGAGGGATCCCGATCCCTCCTCCGGACAGCCCTGCTCTCTCTTCGCTGAAGTAAGTTCCCTTAATTTCGGCGAGCAGCTATCTCCCAGACAGAAAAAGGAGCTCGAAGCAGCTATCCGCTCCGTCCCAGAGGTGGTAAGTGAACAGCCAGGTCGGACCTCTCTGATTGCGCACGACATATTGACTGACCCGGGGGTGATCGTCCGTGACGACCCTACAGACTCCGGAGGCAAAGAAAGTAGAAGTGGAACTGGAAATCAAGCGAATGCTGGCACTAGGAGTAATCGAGGAAAGTAGTAGTCCCTGGTCCAGCCCCATCGTCTTGATTGCTAAGCCTGACGGCAGTTGGAGGTTTTGCAATGACTTCCGTCGGCTCAACCAAGTTTCCCGATTTGATGCTTATCCCATGCCTCGCGTGGATGACCTCCTCGAGAGACTGGGACCAGCCAAATTCTTGACTACACTTGACATGACAAAAGGGTACTGGCAGGTTCCTTTAACGGAGTCCGAAGGAAAAACCGCGTTTAGCACTCCTAGCGGACACTGGCAGTATCGTGTCCTTCCATTGGGTTACACGGGGCCTGCGACTTTTCAGCGTCTGGTGGACAAAGTGCTCCGGCCCCATAACTCGTTCTGTGCTGCCTATCTGGATGACGTTGTCATCTATTCCAGCACCTGGAAGGAACACATACAGCAGGTCACAGCAGTATTACGGACATTGGGAGGCGGGCTCGATCAACCCCAAGAAATGTTTCTTTGGGTTGAGAAGCCAAATATTTGGGCTACCTAGTGGGCGGGTACTGTGAGGCCACAGTGTTCCAAGTTGCAAGCCATAATGGCCTGGCCCGTCCAAAACCAAGCGGCAAGTCCAATCCTTTTCGGTTTGGCGGGTACTACCGCCGGTTTGTGCCTCGCTTCTCCGAGAGCGGCGCCTTGACCGATTTGACAAAGAAAAGAGCTCCTAATACGGTGGTATGGTCTGATAAAGCGGGGGCTGCATTCAGTGACTTAAAAAGGGCTCTGACTTCAGCACCTATCTTAATCTCCCCTAACTTCTCTCTCCCTTTTGTCCTCCAGACGGACGCCGGACACAGGCTTGGGAGCCGTGTTGAGCCAAAGCGTCGGCGGTGTTGAACACCCGTTATGTACCTGAGCGGAAACTGTTGGACGGGAGACCAGGTACGCGGGCGGTGGAGAAGGAGGCTCTGGCGATCAAATGGGCAGTGACTCAGCTGCGGTACTACCTCTTGGGTCGCGTGTTCACTCTGGTGACGGATCATGCACCTCTGAAGTGGATGGCCCTTCACAGGGAGTCGAATCCACGGTCACGAGGTGGTTTCTTGACCTGCAGCAGTACAAGTATACGCTTGTTCATCGACAGGGGTCTCTTCATGCCAACGCCGATGCCCTCTCCCGGGCCCACGACCTCTCGGTGCAGGTCGCCCGACCCACGGGTCTGGGCTGAGGGGAGTCTTGTCACTGCGTGTGCATGGGGGGCAGCTGAAGGGCTTAGAAATACTGTTTATACATCTGCCCGGGGGGCGGGTGCGCTGACGCTCTTTCTGAGTTCTCTGCAGGTCTTACCGGGAAATCCCACCAGGAGCCGCCATTTCCAGGAAGGACACATCACTTCCGGCCCCAAGAATAAGGTCACTTCCGGTTCCGGCCCCAAGGATGATGTCACTTCCAGTTCCGCCCAGAGGGCGACATCATTTCCGCCCTCTGAACTATAAAGCCCACTGCCTTTGCTCTGGCAGGCAGTTCTGTTTTGGACTCTGTTGTGTAAACTGTTATACAATGCCTCAAATACTTTTGCAGCCAGGAAACCGCATTAAACGGGTGGCTGCCCCAAACCTTTCCACGCCTCTCGTCTCTACTTATTACAGTGCTTTCATTTGATCATTGCGTGGCATGCTTGATTTGTCTTAATTTCTACACTAAAGTTAATTGCTAATATATTCTTATAATATTTTTGCTAATGCCTGCATTTACTAAGATTTTCTCTTCATGCATTAGGTCAGCGTGACCCTGCTTTTAGTAAAAGCCTTTCTGCTGATTCAGCAACCCATCTGGTTTTAGAGGCCTCTTCTCTATGTTATCTCTTCCTAGCCTTGAGTCACAGGTGTTCTCAAACTCTTATCCTGTCCAAAACTGGTTTCGCTGTATCAATTAGCTGTTCTTTTCTTTACTTTGGAAATTTTAATGTAAGCCTATAAAATAATGCAATATAACTGATTTTTAGTTAACTATTTGCTTAACATTCTAATTTATGCTTAATCTAATGTTTTGGAAGCTTTTAATTACTTTTTATGACTTTATATGCTAATTTGCTATTCTCTTATGCTAATAAAAATTTTTCCTTCTACACTATCTATCTATCTATCTATCTATAAACCTTTACAAAAGAAAGGCATAGATTTAAATATTTATTTCACTGAGGCTGCATTCCCTTTTGCCTGCAGCTCAATTTTCAGAAAACTGCCAGTGAACCAGAAAGCAGTGTAAGAGAGGAAAAGGCCCGGTTGCAGAGTGAACAATGGGAAAATGAGAACAACAATAATACAAGCCATTATTACATTTGTATTAGAACTTTTTTTTTTCTTTTTTGGCAAATAATTTGTTGCTTCATGTGTTTGATCATCATGATATTTGACCACTATTACAATGTCCATCTTCATTTCTTTGGCATGTACACTGTAAAATGATTTCACTCGACACACTTAAAAAGGTTTGGGGCAGCCACCTGTATATTATTCCTGGCTGCAAAAAGAGTCTTTGAAAATACAGAGATGTTCTCTCTATCAAGTCCAAAACAGAACTGAAAAAGGGTTGACAAGATGTCAGCTTTAAGTGATAGGAACAGGAAGTGATGTAAGGGGACCGGAAGTGATGTTTCTTCATTAGTCAGCTGTAACTGGAAGTGATATTCTTCTAGGCGCCGGAACCGGAAGTGACGTCATCTGTTTTAAATCAGACCGGTTTTCCCGCGGCTGGTCTGTCGAGGTAACAAGAGAAGGTTTAGTGCACCCCGCCACCCCCAGGCTTGGCGTGGAATTACCTTTGCTTGGTCCATACAACATCTTCCTAGTCGCACTTGTGTGACAACACGAAGGAAGTCAATGTCCTGAAAAAACAGAACAAATGCAGAGGTTAATAAGTCTTTACATTTTAGTCAGCCTTTATGGTATTTAAATGAACTGAAAAACATTGCATTTTTTCTCAGTGGTAGCACTGGTCGTTTGTAAGCCTGAGAGGTTCACTGTAAAATGATGATAATTCATTTGCTTTAATTTTCTCCTTAAGGTATATTAAAGGAACAGGCCATTCAGAACTAACTTGGCTTATCCCAGAACACGGTACACGTAGCCAAATCCAGTTAATCTGTAAACTTGCAGCCAAATTAGCTATATCACCTTAGTCACTGCTAGTGTTCTGCTGTATTTTTGTTTATATACGGTTTAGTAGATATTTGAAAAGTTTAATTTTACAATAAATAAATGCTTAAAATCAATAGGTGCTTACAAGGCCATAAATAGTATGAAAGACCTTGAAGAGCCATTGTCTTTATGTATGCAGCAACAACTGTAACCTGTGTAGTTAGAAAAATATTATATTCTGAATAATTTATTAACAGCATATTGACAAAAAAATTTCCAGTTTGAAGTAATTAATAGATGTAATTGTTGATAACTCAGCTAATTGCCAGATACCTTTTTAACCAACGTGTTTATCCAATAAGCCCTGCATTCCCCCTCGCACTTTGCCACCTTTTGCTCAGTGCGGCCTGATTAAGGCTGAGGAGTGCAGTTTCTTCAGGGAAGACAGGAATGTTTCCTTCAGGTTTATCTGAGTAATTCTGTGAAATGTGGGCACAGACATGTGTTGCACATGAAATTTAACAAATGAATAAGCAAAAAATAACTACAATTACTATAAAATATCTCTATATATAATCTTCATTTGGATCTTGATCTTTGTTTGTCCGTGAATGAATTAGAAGAAGAAGCACTAGATGGCAGTAGAGAGACAGCTAAAACATAGGCGTTGCATTAAGAATCTCCTCCAGGCTTATACTACTGAAGACTGTAGTACTCCAGTCGCACCTCAAAACACAGACATTCAAACTAAACAAATTGTTGAGCTTTAAAATTAACTAAAGAGATCTTCATTTAGATCTTGATCTTTGTTTGTCTGCGAATTCCACGCATGCGTAGACCACCTTCCAGTTTAGTACGTTGTTGTTACTCACGGATGTCAACAATGTGCCAGAATAATGAAAGGGGTGGTGGACAGTGTTACGCTGGTTAGCTCCTGAGGCCTGGTTAGGGAATGAGATTGCTGAAGATAAAAGATACGTGCCTACGTAACATATGAATGAAAGAAAGACAGTGGGTAAAATGAATGACAACGTAACAGCACGTTCCAGAAATTATTATTGTTACCTTGTAGCCGGCGAGTGCTGCGCGTCCCACAGTTGTACCGTGGCTTGCTCACATGTCAGTGAAGTGATCCCTATTTATGCTTTAAAGAGCCTGGATACCTCTGTGTCCCCCTTTTATAACCATTGCTCCGTGTATATTGCCTTTCTCTTTGGATTGCCACAAAGCAACCTGCGAGATTGGAGAAAGGTTGAGAAGACATCGTGAGAGGAAACGATAGCGTCGTGAAAACGAGACGGACTGTGAACGGACAGAAGCAGAAATGCTCTTACACTACCACATAATTACGATTCGGACAGTGATTCCGAGTGGGCCGGTCCTATCAAATCAATGTCCAAGGGTTTTCTTTTGTCATTTTGTTTCCCTTATAAAAAAATCATAATACTGTGCGACGAAGGGCCCAGTTCACGACTGGCAGCCGCGTTTAAACAGGGAGCCCTTCACAGACAACTTTAACACGCGCAACGTAGTTGGGCGCACATGGCTAGTGTAATAATATTTTAAGACAAAAAATTCTAGTATCTAATCTGGTTCAAAATAATGTGGAAGTCATTTAAATAATTTCATTTATGTTTTAAGAGCCCACTTTCTGTTTGCTAGGTTAAGGCTATTCTGTATTCATTTACACACTGAATGATTAAAGTAAAACCTAAGATAACTTGCAATAAAAAAATCAATATATATAGAATTTTATTTGTAAATACTCAATTCATCTACTACTAACTTGTGAAACACGGCCTGATAAAATGGTACAGTTGTTCTGTTATACTATTTTTTTTTTTTTTGAACCGGAATTTACTAATATTAACAGCACAACATTGAATGTTTCTGTGTTAATATGATACGAAGACTCTGTTTCTCTATTAAAAGAGCAGGCCAATGTTGTTTTACTTCTGATACCAGAGGTTCACCATTAATGATCTCTTTCCTCCTCAAAGAGAATGGGTGGTCCATTGTGACATTCACTTCTTGCACCTCTATAGTGATTCATAGCTGTGTCTTGGTTAGCCTGGCAAAAAGAACACAACTTGCACCGCACGAGGACGCTGGAGGAAGAGAAAAAGACAAGAGGTGCAGCTGATTGATTGTATACAAAAAAGCAAGCTACTCAATTTGGTAATTATACCAGTTAATAGAATGAACTTAGCGATGATCACGGATTAGGAGCAGATATCGACGCTGATAAGGTGACAAGCCTGAAATGGGAGGGTTTTTTTTTATAAAACTTTAGGCAAGTAAAACCTTAAAACATCAAGTGTAGCACAGCAAGACTTAAGTGATAAGATGATGGCCAGGCAGCCTTTATTTTACACAGCATGTTTCACAGACTGGAGTCCAAGGCATTCAACAAGCAAATCATACACTTGTTAAACAGTACATCATCTAGATTTATATTTCTATATAAAAGTAATCATTCTCTAATCTACTTCTAGGCTACAGCATCCCACTCTGCACATGCGCTGACAGGATTTGTAAGGTTCCAGCTGTAAGTTTGCATTTCGCCTGTCACATAACAGTGTCAGTGGACGAACCAGACTGTAAAGCACCTCACCTATTAACGTGAATACGTGGGTGTGTCTTGAACTGGCTACTGTCCTGTTACACATGAAGAGCCCTTCATTAAAGAAGTCCAGTGTAAGAGGCCCAAGCACAAAGACGCCAAGTCGGCTGCATAAATACATTCATAGTCACGTACAGTAAAATCTAATAAATACATACAAAGTGAAGCTATAACTGTTTGGAGTTCATTTTAATGCACATTTTAGGTTTGTCAAAAAGGCATAATGAGAAGAACGTTTGGGCAGATGTTTTAGTAGCATCACTAATAGAG
>NC_053161.1:168200186-168228089 GCF_016835505.1 Polypterus senegalus | reverse complement strand
GACCTTCATAGTCATGCCTGTTGATCATCACTCATTTAGCAACATAATAAATTCATGTCATTAATGAGGCATTCTGTTTTATTGAATGAGGTTCCAGAAATAATTCAAAAATACTTTCAAATATTTCAAATGATAGAATTCACTATAATAGAACTCAGAGCAACCACATTTATATTTAGTATGGTGTTTCCTTAATCTAAAAAAAGTTATGTTTTGATTATCAAATTTGATATTTTAATTCTAAAATGAACTACATCAATAATAATATAAACATAAACTCGGATTCTTGCCTTATAATCGGAGTAAGGCATAGTAACAGCGATTTTATCATCTTTTCAATCAACGTTATTTGTTTTGCAGCGAAACCAGTGAGAGACGCTGGGGGCGTGGCGTGGAAGGTCGGGGGCGTGGAAAGCCGAGTCTTCAACCCGCTGCCGGATAAAATTAGGAGAAAACGAGAACTCAGGAACATTATGAACGCTAGGTGGCAGAGTTCAGCTTTACACTCTATGCTCTCCCTAATAGAGTGTACTGTAATCCTTCTCGATCTCCCACCTTCGATGGAATTCCTGCTATTTTTTTTTTTTAGGGCGGAGACTTTCTGTGAAATCGAAAGGATCTTTTGGAGAAGAAAAACACATGTTCCATTCGTCCCACTGGCTAACAAATTCATGAAATTTACTTACACCTTTTTCTTCTTTTTGCCATTTGGTGATCCACCGGCGTCTCCTGCAGTCTGTTGAATATCCGGCCACTCGAGGTAAAATACTTTCTTTTTTTTGTCGATGGGGCGAGTTGCGGTCCCGTTATAAAAGGCCTTAAAGCGGAGTCAAAACGACGGGCCCGGAGATTTCGCTACTTTTAAGTATTTTATTTTTTTAAACCGATGTTTCGGTCCGTTTATCGTTCTACATTCACATTTCGTTACTTGTCTGACACCTTTATTAGATTAGCTTAGATACACTCTATTTGTCCCATGGGGAAATTCAAAGGCAGCTTACAAAATTTGAGATATAACAGGTTACGTATCGTATTTTTTTTTAACCCCTTTTGGAACATAGGCTGGTGAAGAGACCCGCTCAAGTCCACCCCAGTGAACCCACAGCCTCAGTTTTTTTTACTTCTTATCCGTCGCCCCTCCGCCAGGCTGCCTGTCTGCTCCTTCTACTGGTTGTGTCCTGTGAAGTGTTATACTGTGCTGTACATGTCGACATAGCCGTGTGTTCCTTCTTCTTATTCAGGTGAGACTCCTCAAACTTGGCACACTGACAGGTAGTCAGTCCAGCACTGGATAAACTGCGGTGGTCAGCAGGAATCTGAGGTGAGTAAACCCATCGTGTCACCTTTTTTATTTATATATTTATAAATATCATATATATATATATATATATATATATATATATATATATATATATATATATATATATATATATATAAACTGCTCAAAAAATTAAAGGAACACTTTGAAAACACATCAGATCTCAATGGGAAAAAGAAATCCTCCTGGATATCTATACTGATATAGACTGGTTAATGTGTTAGGAACGAAAGGATGCCACATTGTTTGATGGAAATGAAAATGATCAACCTACAGAGCCCTGAATTCAAAGACGCCCCAAAAATCAGAGTGAAAAAATTATGTGGCAGGCTAGTCCATTTTGCCAAAATTTAATTGCAGCAACTCCAAATTGTGCGCAGCACTTTGTATGGCCCCTGTGTTCTTGTATACATGCCTGACAACATCGGTGCATGCTTCTAATGAGATGACAGATGGTGTTGTGGGGATCTCCTCCCAGATCTGGACCAGGGCATCACTGAGCTCCTGGACAGTCTGAGGTGCAACCTGGTGGCATTGGATGGACCAAAACATAATGTCCCAGAGGTGTTCTATTGGATTTAGGTCAGGAAAGTGTGGTGGCCAGTCAATGGTATCAATTCCTTCATCCTCCAGGAACTGCCTGCATACTCTCACCACATGAGACCAGGAATTGTCGTGCACCAGGAGCCACTGTACCAGCATAGGGTCTGACAATGGGTCCAAGGATTTCATCCTGATACCTAATGGCAGCCAAGGTGCCTTTGTCAAGCCTGTAGCGGTCTGTGTGACCCTCCATGGATATGCCTCCCAGACAATCATTAACCCACCACCAAACTGCTCATGCTGAATGATGTTACAGGCAGCATAATGTTCTCCATGGCTTCTCCAGACCCTTTCACTTCTGTCACGTGCTCAGGGTGAACCTGCTCTCATCTGTAAAAAGCACAGGGCACCAGTGGTGCATCTGCCAATTCTGGTATTCTATGGCGAATGCCAATCGAGCTGCATGCTGCTGGGCAGTGAGCTCAGGGCCCATTAGAGGACATGGGGCCCTTGGGTCACCCTCATGAAGTCTTTCTGGTTGTTTGGTCAGAGACATTCACACCAGTGGCCTGCTGGAGGTCATTTTGTAGGGCTCTGGCAGTGCTCATCCTGTTCCTCCTTGCCCAAAGGAGCAGATACTGGTCCTGCTGATGGGTTATGGACCTTTTATGGCCCTCTCCAGCTCTCCTAGAGTAACTGCTTGTCTCCTAGAATCTCCTCCATGCCCTTGAGACTGTGCAGGGAGACACAGCAAACCTTCTGGCAATGACACGTATTGATGTGCCATCCTGGAGAAGTTGGACTACCTGTGCAACCTCTGTGGGGTCCAGGTATCGCCTCATGCTACCAGTAGTGACACTGACTGTAGCCAAATGCAAAACTAGTGAAGAAACAGTCAGAAAAGATGAGGAGGGAAAAATGTCAGTGGCCTCCACCTGGTAAACCATTCCTGTTTTGGGGGTCATCTCATTGTTGCCCCTCTAGTGCATCTGTTGTTAATTTCATTAACACCACAGCAGCTGAAACTGATTAACAACCCCCTCTGCTACTTAACTGACCAGATTAATATATACAGGGGGTGTTCGCCCAGGGCACCAAACAGACTAGGACCGCCCCTGCTAACATATAATGCTAGAAGTCACGTCAGACACTGGGAACTGATGTTAACAGCTTTGATATCCTGGATATTTCATGGTCTCTTCACACTTTGACAGAACATAAAACCCATTCCACCCCATGAACATTATGTGCTCCAGTGTCACTGACCATAAGGCCCCCTCTTTCACACTTAACCCCCTGTACTAACTGTAAGTGGACCCTTGACCACACACCACACGGCCCCTCTTCACTCCTACCCTTTGAGTGGTACACTCTGAACAGCGGGACATTTATTCTGCCAGTGGTAGTTCTGGTGATGCATTCTTTGTTCCAGTTTGTCATACATTTATGCTACAAAAGTGCTTTACATCAGCGTGTTTTTTTTCTGATTTCTACACAGAGCCCTCCATAATGTTTGGGACAAACACCTGTTTTTCCTTGATTTCCCTTTCTGCTCCACAGTTTAAAATTACAGTTCAGACATTGTGATTAAAGTGCACAATGCAGACTTTCATTTAAGGGATTTGCAGAGACTGCGGTGGGCTGGTGCCCTACCCCGTGTTTGTTTCCTGCCTTGCACCCTGTGTTGGCTGGGATTGGCTCCAGCAGACCCCCATGACCCTGTAGTTAGGATATAGCGGGTTGGATAATGGATGGATGGATTTGCAGAGATTCCCAAGACATCATGTTGGAATAACAACACTTTTTCTACATGGTCCATCCATTTCATGACACCATAATATTTGGGACAATTCACATCTCAGGGAGGTATTTTCCGTATGTTGCTTAAATCATCCGCGATCAGATGACTCATTTTGGATGATAAGTCCCGTAGCGGTGTAGTAGATTAGTCTAGCTCAGGGTTGGGCAAAGTCATTCCTGGAGGGCCGCAGTGGCTGCGGGTTTTTGTTCCAACCCAGTTGCTTAATTAGAAAACAATCCTTGCCAATAATTACAATTTCATGGCTTGTTAGTGCTTTAACTCTGCTATGTCAAGTCATTCTCATATCCAAGATTTTTATTTCCATTCTAAGGATATCATCCAAATACTTTGAAGTGTAATACGGATGGGTAATTCTCAGTCCTTCACCTTTTTCTCTTCTCTTTCCTTCCAAGTATTTAATTAAACCAAACAGTGCATGATAAATACACACAGGTGTAAATGGGAACAAGCAAAATGGATAACTGCTGGTTTCTTTTGTCATTTCCATCTTATTGTTAATAAGGAGCAATTGAAAACTGAGAATGCAGCTGTTTAAGACTTAAACAAGCAATAAGGGTTCAAAATCTTAGAGAGGGAGACAACTAAAATGATGCTAATTAAGCAGTTGGATTGGAACAAAAATCTGCAGCCACTGCGGCCCTCCAGGAATGACTTTGCCCACCCCTGGTCTAGCTGGATCTAATCATCCGAGATGATTGCTCATATATATTGAGTCTAGAAAACATGATCAGCAACTCTTTGATAGGCTGCAACAAAATGATGAAAAAACAGGTACATTTTTTTCACATAAGTGGAGCAGGACCTTTTACTCGAAGGATATGAAGAATTTCAAGATTTAATATGCACAAGGGGTAACTGCAAAAGCAGCCCAAACCAGAAATGACGGCTGTCAAAAAGTGACCGACAAATTAAACGCTAAGTAGTGTGCATTGTACTTCCTGAATGCAGCGTTTCATTTCCTATGTGTCAGATTAATTATTTAATATGTCAATTCCAGATCAAACGTGAGCACAAGGAGAACATGGGAACAGGTTAAAGTGAAGTACAAGAATATACTTCAAACTGGTAAATATTGGTATATAACTAAGGAATTGTTGACATAAAGAATCATATCATATTAAAAACATTAAGTTTAAAGCTAATAAGATGGCAGATAAGCAAAAAACAAGAGGAGGTCCACGCGGTCCAGAACTAACCCGTGCAGAAGAGTTGGCTCTCCAGCAAAATGCCCATCGCCCTGTTTCTGGGGGCATTCCAGAGGGGAAGCTCCTCCTCAGCACCAGTGGCAGGATGCAGTGGTCACTTAATTTCAGGTAAAGGATGGTCATTGCATATATTTGTCCTCAATGTGTGCTATAGGTAGGGTCCATATAGCCCTCTTTTTTGTTGGGTCAGTTGCAGTGAATGTCATATCCCTAGAACTTGTGTCTGACCAACGAGATATTGATGAAGGTCAAAGATTTGATGAAGACACTGTGTCTGATTATTCATCAGGAGGAGAGGTACATTTTCCAAATAATGTTTGATCAAACTCCACTCTGATCAGTCCCATGTGCCCCAATCACATTTGGAAATCCTGGGTAACGAGAATGTTAGGCTGATTGTGAGATTCTTTACGGAACTGTGGGTGTTTTTGTCCGTCTACCTGCAATGGCATGAAACGCCTCTTTTAATGTCTGCACACGCAGGTGTCCAGGAAATGCTATGAAAACCCAAAGGAAATATTTCAGAGCCAAACAGACTTTACGAATTGCCTGGCAAACTGCACTTTTAGATAGATTTTCCGCATCGCCTACAGTATATAAAAAAGTACCGATTGCAAAAAAACTCAAAGCAATGCATACTGTCTGTGTGGTTGTGAGAGCCCAACTTGCCCAGTTTGACTTCAAATATAAGGTGCTAATAAATATTTGAGGTACAATATTACCCCTCGGCTAAAGCGACATCTTTCGAAAAGAATTTCCACCAGGATCAATAAAAGAAGAATACCCTCTCTATATGAAATTCTCTTATAATCTGCGCACCGATATCAATTGGTTGCTCATTCATGAATGGCAAAGCCATGACTGAATACAATACAATTTATTTCTGCATAGCCCAAAATCACACAAGGAGTGCCACAATGGGCTTTAACAGGCCCTGCCTCTTGACAGCCCTCCAGCCTTGACTCTCTAAGAAGACCAGGAACAACTCCCAAAAAAAAAACCAGTAGGGAAAAAAACGGAAGAAACCTCAGGAAAGGCAATTCAAAGAGACCCCTTTCCAGGTAGGTTGGGCGTGCTGTGGGTGTCAAAAAGAAGGGGGGGTCAATACAATACAATACAATACACAGAACAGAACAAATCCTCAATACATAAATATATAAATAAATATATTTAAATTTAAATAAAGTATAAAAATAAAAATTTTAGGAGTATGTAGCAGAATTTAACAGTGGATGACATCACATGATATGATTTGGATTTGTTTAGAGTCCTGAGGGCTGTTCCACGAAGCGAGCTAACCTCAAAATCCAGGTTTATTTCGATAATCCCTGTTTAATTTCTCGAAATTCGGTTCCACGAACGAGGCTAACCTGAAGCTCCGCTTAATTACTATGCCAACATATGCTCTTGGACAAGCCTGCTCCGTGGCAGGTTAGTTGTGAAGCTTAGCTTAGCTTGATGAATATGATTGGACAAGCCATGTGATGTCACAGCACGACATTCTGCGGGGCTGGGGTTATTCTGCTGCTGTTCTCTCCCTCTTTCGCACACATCGACCCTCCAATATAAAATTATTACAGATTACATGCAGGCGATTCTAATTACTTAGAAAGTATAAAATGACAAGGAGTGCATTGAAGGCTTTTACATGAATAGCCATGGCGTGCCCATTTATTCATAATCCAGTTGATGAGGGAGCGAGGCTCATTCGTAGAGCTTTAAGGCAACAGGTTCCACAATTACTTCGGCCCAGGATAGATCCGTTGCATTTTGGATGATTATTTATACGAGGCTATAGATTTAGTAGACACAGTATTGCATATTGGTGTCAGTTTTTGGAACCTTACACTTCTAAAAACACACGTCGCTCTAAAGCCCTTACGGTTGCACAGTCTTTGTGTATCGCTTTGCGTTATTTTGCCAGTGGTTCATTTCTGTACAGTGTGGGGGATGCTGAACATTTAAGCAAAGCTACAGTGTGCCGTGAAATCAGGAAGGTTTGCGTTGCATTAAAGTCCTTTTTAAATATATTCATTACCTTTCTTGGCCACCGAGGAATTGTTGCCACTTTCTTTGGAATTAATGGTGCTTAATCTTTAAACATCTACTCATTTACAGCACATAAATCATTACCTGATAAGTAACTGAATTTAATTTGTCAGGCTTTCCTAACGTCATTGGAGCCATTGACTGTACACACGTGAGGATAAAGGCTCCAGCAGGTCCAACAGAGCCTGATTACATAAACCGCAAATCATATCACAGTATTAATGTACAGGTAAGTACTGATAATATCTCACATTTATATACAAGAGGTGAAAGTGTAGTCGTCCAACATTAGCAATGTATGTCATTACCATTTCCTAAAATGTTTCAGATGGTATGCACTGCTGAACATCTAATTTCAAACATTGTGGCAAAATGGCCAGGATCAGTACATGATGCCAGAATTTTTCACGAGTCTTCACTGGCTCAAAGCCTCAGACAAGGCAAGTCAACTAAAATTCACAAATATACTATAGTTTATTATACTACAGTCTAATGTGTCTACTTTCCATTATAGGAATTTTTCCTGGTGTGCTGCTTGGTGACAGAGGATACCCATGTCTACCGTTTCTTCTCACACCATAATACAGATCCTGCAACACAAGCAGAAAGACGTTTCAACCATGTCCATTGTAAGACAAGGGCACGCATTGAAATGACATTTGGACAGTTAAAATCCAGGTTTAACTGCATGCCTGCGGCATCTCCGAGTTACACCAGACAGAGCGTGTGACATTGTAGTAGCCTGTGCAGTTTTGCATAATGTGGCAATACTACAGCAGGAGCGTATGCCAATAATGACGCATTCTTCACTTGCTGCCAGGACCTTTTCGTTCCACTCATGTTGCTCCTGAAACCAAGCATTATTAATAATTATATTAATAATTACAATTATATATCACTTTTTATCCAAGATGAACCCATATAATTAACATGCTGTCCTGTTTATCAATGTGTTAAAATAACCTTAAAGTACCTTAAAACTGGTAACAAAATGCATATGTAAAAGGAAATTTTAATGACTATACATTTTGAAGGCTTGAAACTGTTCTCATTTAGTTGTTAAATAGTTTGACATCCTTAACACAAAAGTTACTAAAATCATGTTCTTACGCATTTAACTTGTCAGCTATTTTCTGCCATGCAGCCTCACGAGCTTTGATAATACAGCTCGTGTTCCCCTTTCTAATTATTATAGCTTTGTAGTCCTCATAGGCTTGTAATAATAATTCTTGCTCCGCCTGTAAAAAAAACGCAGCTCTTTCCTTAGTTTCCATTCTTACTTATCCAGCATCGATTAACAAGGCTGCCTTTTATATCGCGTGGACGCCAACACGAGCCTCGCTTATCAAGCTTGGCTTGAATTAGCGGAGATTAAATACACCTGAATTTTGTTCGTGGAACTCAATGAGCCTGACGTGAACTGTTAGGCTAACTCAAGCGAGGCTATTACAAATAATCCTCGATTTTATAAGCTCGCTTCGTGGAACAGCCCCCTGGAGACCTTATTAATCAAGCTGCCTTCCCCAATTGGTCATTCCACAGCTGAAACAGTGCTGGGCCAGCCAATCCGATGAAAAGACCTCTTATGTTTGAGTGCTAATGACTAACAACAGAGATGCAGTCTGTACAGTTAATCAGCAGCTCTAATCAGGGTGTGCTAAACTGAAGTAGTGAGTCTTCAGCCGGGATTTAAAGGCTGAGACTGAAGGGGCATCTGTTATAGTAGCAGGCAGACCACTCCACAGTTTAAGGGCCATGTAACTAAAAGCTCGACCTCCCACTGTTATTTTATTAATTCTTGGAATCATAAGCAGACCGGCATCTTGAGATCTTAATGTGCGCTCTGGTTTGTAAGCCATGATAAGTTCAGACAAGTAAGCCGGACCTTCTTGGTCATTTAATGCTTTATATGTTAAAAGGAGGATTTTGAAATCTGCCCTAAACTTAACCGGGAACCAGCGTAAAGATTTAAGAAGTGCAGTTATGTGTTTGTATTTTCTTGTTCTTGTGATAATTCTTGCAGCGGCATTTTGGATTAACTGGAGGCTGTATAGAGAACAGTTTGAACAGCCAGTGAACACTGCATTACAGTAGTCAATCCTACTAGAGATAAATGCATGAATTAATTTCTCAGAATCCTGTTTATTTAGAAAATGCCTTAATTTCCTAACATTTTTAGGATAGAAGAAACATGATTTGGACAACTTTGTAATATGTTCTTTAAATGACATGCTGGAGTCAAAGAGAACTCAGATTTCGGGCTGATTCATTAAAATTAATGGGGATTCCAACTGAGTTAAATGAAGACAAAATAATGTGATCAACGTCATTCCCTCCACCAATTAACATCTCTGTTTTATCTGTATTTAAAGACAAGTAGTTCTCATTTATCCTCTCCTTTAATTCACTAACACAACTAATTAAAGACAACATCGGAGAAACTTAATTTGATTTAAATGAAAGGTATAATTGGGTGTCATCTGCATACGAGTGAAAATGAACATGATGTTTCCTAATGATAAATCCTAGTGGAAGCATGTAAAGTGAGTGAATTCTATGCACGGACACTGATTTAAGTGTGTGAGCTAATCCTTGTTTACATAGAACAAACCTGCTCCAAGCAGGTTTAAGGATTTGGATCTGCTGCTATGACAACACATCCAGCAAGAGTTTTGAAAAACTGACAGATCCAGGATCAGGCCAAATCGTCAACAATTACATCCGGCTAAATGAGTAATCCACGTACAAAAAATATGCCCCAGGGCCCTCATGCATAACGCTGTGCATAGAACGCGCACTATAACATGATGTAAGCACAAAAGCCGAAATGTGCTTACGCACAGAAAAATCTAGATGCAGGAATCTGTGTGTACTCCAACTGCCGCGTTCTTCTGCTACATAAATCCTGGTCAGTGTGAAAAGTAACGCTTGTGCACGCGCCTCCTGTCTCGCCCCAACTCCTCCCAGAATTACGCCTCTATGAATATGCAAATCAATATAAATAGCCCTTAAGCTCAGCCTTCTGTGAAATCACAATGGGAAAAGCATGGGGGGAAATATAAGAATTTCAGCGAATACCAAGTGGAGGCAAAGGAAAAATATACTACTATTTGTTAGTTTAAACAGTATTATAATCAACAAAAGGAAGCTGATCGAGTGACAGAGTGTCGGAGAAACTCGAAAGCTCAAGTTCACAAAGTCGCACAGTACCTGAAATAAAAAAGAAGTTGTTACATATCCAAGTCACTGTGAAAAGGCGAGTCGTAGCCCAACGTCTGAGTGTCGTATGAAAGCTTATTAGGGTACAGAGAAAAAAAAAATTGCCACACAGTGTTGGAAAAAAGCAGGAAATGTCACCTTTTAATCTCGAAATTTCCACTTTAATCCCGTACTTTATTTTGTCATTAAAGTAGAACATCATAAGCTTCATCTTAAAATCCATTAATTTACTAGTTTCTCAAATCCCATCGTAACTAAAGTAGCACGTTAAATGCTCTGTTTTGCATTTGATCTTCTTTGTGCTCTGTATGTGAATCACTACGTGGTTCTTAAACCGGCTTTCTCTTCCTCCGACAAGACACAGAATCCATTACATTTGTGATATTACAGCTGTCTGAATAATTAAAATACTGATATGTATACTTGATATCTTTTTCATGATGTTAGGAATGAAAACATGTTATTAAACATGGGAACACGGTGGCGGTACTGTCTCTTTCAAACGTACTAACCTCTAATTGCTGTCCTGACTTTTCTTTCTCCAAATACCCAATCACCACACAATCCGCTCTGTAATAGACGTTAAGCCATCTGTAAGCTTACGACGATTCTTCAAAACTTTTAAGGAACATTGAAATATCTTCGTAGTACGTGTTTAATTATTCTATCCATCTATCCTTCCAGCATACAGCAATCGATCAGGATCAATCTGTGAACTAGCTAGCGCTGCGGCACTGTGTCCTCACATGTTTTATTATTAACAATACAGATTATTTAAATGAAGTTAGTTTTATCTGTATAATATAATCAACATATTTTGCTGCATTTTATCTTAAAAATGATATTGTCATCATAGGTAAATACGCTCTTTATGAAGTGGCTCAGGTTGTGCAATATTATAACTGTAGTGCAAGTTTACAATGAGGTAACTGTACTTATAAGTACCAACAGCTTTATAAAGGAGCACTTGATGGACTGATTGATTGATTGTGTTTAAAGTTCTCAGGATGAAACTGTTTCAGAACGCGAGGTCCATACAGGGAAGTCTCTGAAGCGTTTGCCGTGGCTGAGGTAGCGTGTGCTTGATGCTGTATCCTGATAATTCTCTTTTCGATCAGCTGCTGTGATTCACACTCAGATACAGTGATATAAATACTCCGAGTGGTGCAGTGAGAGTAATATGGAAAAAGATGATCCGCTGTGTTAACACCTAACGGGAGCAGCTGAAAGCAGAAAAAGAAGGTGCAGTGAGAGTAACAATGCTAAAGCAGTTATGGTATTAGGAATACTAGCTATTCCATGGACCATTATATTGTTACGAGTTAATTACAATCAGATGCATTACACTAATAAACAATATGCGGTTAGTTTCAGTGTATTTATAAAGCCACATAAGTACTGTGCATCTAAGAAAGAAAGGGCAACCACACAGAAACAGTAGCACTGCTTTGATGCTGGGTGCCGCCAGTCTGCAAAACTGAGCGGAGAACTTGTGTACAACAAGGTATGAGGTACCGTGGAAAAGTGCGTGGCTTTATGCCAAGTTTAGGTTTTATACATCGCGATTTGAACGTGGAAGCATTCTTACGCAACATTTCTGTGCGTACGCACCATTTATACATGAGGCCCCAAGTCTTTGTAAATCCTAAGGTGGGTTTCATGGCTTCTACCCTTTGGAGTCTATAGTTGCTATTGCTCATCGTAAGGACAAGAACTGTGTCAATGAAAGTCAAAAAGGCCATTATAAGGCTAAAAAACAAGAATAAAACCATTAGAGACATCAGTAAAATCTTACGATGACCTCAATTAACTGTTTGGAATATCACGAAGAAGAAGGAACACACTGGTGGGCTCAGGAATTGCAAAGGGACTGGTAAACCATGGAAGACCTCCACTGCTGATGCCCAAAGAATCCTCACTAAGGTAAATAAAAAGCCCCAAACACCTGTCTGACAGATCAGAGACAGTCTTCAAGGGGAAGACTGCGGTGACGCAGTGGTAATGCTGCTGCCTCGCAGTAAGGAGACCCGGGTTCGCTTCCCAGGTCCTCTCTGTGTGGAGTTTGTATGTTCTCCCCGTGTCTGCGTGCGTTTCCTTCAGGTGCTCTGGTTACCTCCCACAGTCCAAAGACCTGCAGATTAGGTGCATTGGCGATCCTAAATTGTCTCTAGTGTGTGGGTGTATGTGCCCTGTGGTGGGCTGGCACCGTGCCCGGGGTTTGTTTCCTGCCTTGCACCCTGTGCTGGCTGGGATTGGCTCCAGCAGACCCCCGTAGTTAGGATTAAGCGGGTTGGATAATGGATTGATGGATGACATATTCATTGTTTAAAGATATTGAGCTTTAAAGTTTTGACCCTCCGTTTATCTAATTTATAAAACACCTTTCATATTTTCCCACACTTTTAAACTGTACGGTTGTCTAAAAATGTATTTACACCAAAATTATTTTATTAATCAAATGTGATCTTAGAATGGTGACATTTAGCAAAAGATTTCAAGAGGCACACACCACACACAGTACAATTTTTCAGACTCTTTCCTCTCCTCCACAAAAGCTTTGTCTGCTTCCACCCGACTCCATCTCTCTCCAATATGAAGTTGAGCAGCTTTTATTTTTATCTCAGACCCAGGAGTACTTCTGGTGCCAGGGTATAGCCAAAAGGAAGTCCTAAAAAGTAGGGATTGCGAATCCCTTCAGCTCCCCTAGTAGCCCCCACAGAACCCAACAGGCCTGCCTCACTGGACTACAAGTCCCAGCATGCCCTGTGGGCGTTCATGTTGGCTTCTTAAACCTGGGAAGGCTGCCACCTAGCATAGTGGGGAAAGAAAATGTCCCCAATAAATTATCTACTCTGCTCCTTCTGTTATACTGGCCTCCTGACCGGGTCAGGATCCCTGTTCAGTTCCAGGTGGGATGCCAGTTCCTCCATGCCATCCATTACACTGTATATAGAAGTAAAAAACAGAATAATGTAGATGAGTACATTTATTTGTAATTCACAAAAAAGAAATAATAATGTACAATGCAGTTATTTGACATTTATTGACATAAAGAAGCAGTTGACATCATTTGGCTAATAATTTTGATATACTAACAGTTTCAAATATACAATACATAATCAAGGATCTTAGGCAATAACAGAAAAAGTGTTCTTTAGTTTTGTCATGGATAGTTAATTAAATGTTCAACTGTTTCAGGCATAGCAGTAAAGTTTAGTAACACTTGGAAATAACAAAAATAATCTTGAAAGGTTTACAATACAATACAATACAATACAGTTTATTTTTGTATAGCCCAAAATCACACAGGAAGTGCCGCAATGGGCTTTAACAGGCCCTGCCTTTTGACAGCCCCCCAGCCTTGACTCTCTAAGAAGACAAGGAAAAACTCCCAATAAAAACCTTGTAGGGAAAAATGGAAGAAACCTCGGGAAAGGCAGTTCAAAGAGAGACCCCTTTCCAGGTAGGTTGGGCGTGCAGTGGGTGTCAAAAGTAGGGGGTCAATACAATACAATACACAGAACAGAACAATTTCTTAATACAGCATAATAATAAAAATTTTAGAAGTAGGTTTAAGAGAAAAAATTAGAAAAGGCTGGCATATTTATGGAGTGGGGGCAGAATCCCGGGTTCAAATGTCTCTGTCCAGGCCTCGAGTCAGACTCTGACAAACACCTTTCTTTATCCTAAACTCTATAGACCATTGTCTTTGTCCACAAATTAGGATTAAAAGGGTCAAACTTAAACAGAGAAAAAGATACAAACTGCTAAGTGGCTTTGTATTAAACAACAAACTTATTGTTCAAATGTAAATTGCTGTGCCATTATACACAAACTGCTACTAAACCTCTAAAGGAGTTACTTCCATCTGCAGGTATTTATAAAAAGAAAGGTGATGTTAAAGGAAAGTAAGACATACGGACGATGTTATCACAAGTATGAAGATAAGGGCAGATGACAGCAGACTGCAACATCTTTCATGCACATCAACAGCAGCCTTCAGGACTCTGAACTAACTTCATCATTATGTCACATGACTGGAAGCAAAGGGGAAGGCAGGGAAAATACCAGAGATGCCCACTAGGTGGAGCTAATGAAATGAACAGCTTTAACAAGGTGTGGCTGAACAGGCTCAGTGATGCAGTCCTTGTGATTCCATTTGTTGAAACTTGAGAATATTAAATTCTTATCTCACACTATTAAAAAAACAAACACACACACACTCAAACATGAAGACATGGCAGATAAAAAGACATGCATTCGTTATTGGAAAGAACAACTCCCAGACTTGTAATTTAGAATAAACCCCTGCTATTTATGGCCCACTTCTTCAACACACTTCAACTGATACTGAAAGTGTTTTACTAAGGAGTACTTGAAACTTCACTTTAAAAAATATATACTTTAGTTTACATCATAATTCACAACAACCAAAGGATATTTTTTAGACAGGATAATGGGACTGAAAAGAAAAAGAAAGGACCTGCTTGTTTCAAATGACATACCTCCGAATGTGCCATTCATCAACATCTTCTCTGTCTCTGCCAGATGAATCATCTCAACTCTTTCCACAGCTTTAATAAGAGCTGATCACAAACATGGAAGAAAGAGGACATTGTTCACACAGACACTCCGTATGCTCACTAAAGATTTACTGTAAGCAGACTAAAGTCTGGCATGAGCTCCTCCAGAAAGACACCAACCCTCGCCATCCTTTAAAAATGCCAAGAGCACAACATCCAAGTAGTTGTTCAGGCCCTTCTGTCAGTTCTTCATCTTTTATAGAGCTCATCACATTCTGACCATTTGGATCTTTATAATTGTCATAACATTTGGATGACACATTGAAAGAAACAACAGCCGGTTAAATAAGAAAATACAACAGTTTGCCATTTTAACGTCATCAAAGCTATCTGTGATAGCAGAGTGATCAAAATCGCAAAGTTTATTAGTTGTTATCTGAACGAAGATACCAGCAGTTGATCACCTGCCCCAAAATCCTTCATTATGAAAGAAGAAAACGCTAGAGTGGTGGGAGAAGGTGGTCCTTCCTTTTGAAGCCCGTCTTCATAAATGTGTAAGAGTACTGTAACACTGTGGTTGAAGAAGAATTAGTGCATCTCTCTTTACATCTCAAAAAAAGTTTAAGTGATCACAAAAAAGCAAATACACATCACCATAATTCCACTGGTCATTCTAAGTAACAGATAAATAAGAAGGAGTGAAGAAGCAGCAAATAAGCCAATCCAAAAACTAAGTCCAACAAAATTTAAAACCGGCATTTTGTAAGAAATGTAGAGTTTAATCTTTTTTTGAATTTTTAGACCTTTATTAAATCCCTTTGTTGGTGTAAAATAAAACTATAACCTTCAAAAATGTTGGGCATGAGCTAAATTAACACAAACATAAGCAAAAATATAAAATATACTCAGTTCCATAAGAATTTGGACTGTTATACAGTTTTCATAAGTTTGGCTTTGTGTGCCATCGCAATCGATGTGAAACAAAGCAATCAAGATGTGACTGACGTGTAAACTTTCAGTTCAACGGGTTTAACAAAAACATTGAATGAGGTGTTTAGAAAAGAGATGTTTTTATACATGGCTCCCCTATTTCCAGGGGCTCAAAATTGTTTGGACAAACTAACATACTCATAAATATAATGATCATTTTCAATTTTTGGTTGAAAATCCTTTCCAGTCAATGGCTGCCTGACGTCTGAACCCCTGGCCATCTCCAAGTGTTGGGTTTCCATCCTACTGATGCTTTGCCTTTACTGCCATGGTCTTCAGTTTCTGCTCATTTGTTGGACTTTCTGTCATCAGTTTTGTCTTCAGCAAGTGAAGTGCATGTCCAGTTGGGTTGAGGTCACTTGATTGACTTGGCCTTTGAAGAATATTCCACTTCTTTGCCTTGAATCACACTTGGTTTGCTGTCACTGTATCTTTTGGCTCATTGTCCATGTGTGCTGTGAAGCGTCGTCCTATCAGTTATGGCTAAATCTGAACAGACAGTACAGTCCTGTACACTTCAGAATTCATCCTGCTACTTCTACCAGCAGTCGTATCATCAATAAACACCAATGACGGACTTCCATTTACAGCCATGCATGCCCATGCTATGACACTGTCTCCGCCATGTCTCACAGAGGATGAGGTATGCTACAGATCATGAACCATTTCTTCTCTTCTCCATACTCTTCTCTTTTATTCTGGCATATATTGATCTTAGTTTGTTTTCTCCAAAGAAATTTGTTGCAGAACTGAACAACCTTTTAAAAAATGTTTTCTGGCAAAGTCTAATCTGTCCTTCCTATCCTTGAGGTTTGCCAGTGGTTTGCACCTTGTGCTAAACCCTCTGCCTTTACTTCCGTGAAGTCTTCCTTTGATTGTGGACTTTGCCAATGATAGCTCTACCTCCCGGAGAGTGTTCTTGGTTCGGTTAAATGTTATGAAGTGGTTCTTCTTGACTAAGGACAGTATTCCATGATCATCCAGCACAGTTGTCACCTGTGGTTCTCCAGACATTGTGATGTGTTTGAATTCACCGGTGTGTTCCTTCTTTTTACTAATGTACCAGATGGTTGATTTGACCACTCCTGGTGCCTCATGTATAAACGGTGCGTACGCAGAGAAATGTTGCATAAGAACTTTTCCACGTTCAAACTGCGATGTATAAAACCTACACTTGGCGTAAATCCACGCACTTTTCCACGGTACCTCATACCTTGTCGTACGCAAGTTCTCCGCTCGGTTTTGCAGACTGGCGGCACCCAGCGTCAAAGCAGTGCTACTGTTCCTGTGTGGTTACTCTTTATTGTCATGACGCGGCTTTATAAATACACAGAAACTAACCGCATATTGTTTATTAGTGTAATGCATCTGATTGTAATTAACTCGTAACAATATAATGGTAGAGGGAACAGCCATAGTATTCCAAATACCATAACTGCTTTAGCGTTGTTACTCTCGCTGCACCTTTTTTTTTCTTCTTTCAGCTCCTCGTTAGGAGTTGCCACAGCAGATCATCTTTTTCCATATTACTCTCACTGCACCACTCAGAGTATTTATATCACTTTATCCGAGTGTGAATCACAACAGCAGCTGATCGGAAAGAGAAATATCGGTATACAGCATCAAGCCCACCCTGCCTCAGCCACGGCAAAACGTTTCAAAGCCTTTCCTGTATGGACCTCGCGGTTCAGAAACAGTCAATCAGTCCATTAATTGCTCCTTGCAAAACTGTCTGTACGTATAAGTACAATCACCCCACTGTAAACTTGCACTAGTTATAATATCGCACAACCTGAGCCACTTTATAAAGCGTGTATTTACATATGATGACGATATCATTTTTAAGATGAAATGCAGCAAAATATGTTGATTATATTATACAGATAAAACTAACTTCATTTAAATAATCTGTATTATTAATAATTAAACATGTGAGGACACGGTTCTGCAGCGGTAGCTAGTTCACGGATTGATCCTACCTCGTGCTGTATTCTTTCTGGGGCTGATGCGACACTGGAAGGATAGATGGATAGAATCATTAAACACTACGAACATATTTCAATGTTCCTTAAAAGTTTTGAAGAATCATCGTCGTAAGCTTACAGATGGCTTAACGTCTATTACAGAGCTGATTGTGTGGCGATTGGGTATTTGGAGAAAGAAAAGCAAGGACAGGAATTGGAGGTTAGTATGTTTGAAAGAGACAGGACTGCTGCAATAATTTCATCGAAGGTCGCGCACAATCACGCACTGCATTTCCCGGTTTAATAACATGCTTTAACTCAAGGCTTCCCAAAGTGGTCGATATTGACCCCCTGGGGTCGATTTGAACTTTCTAGGGGTCAATAGTTTCAATAAAAAAAATTTGGGGGTCGACGACAGCAAAAATAGACCCCCTTACTACTGCTATTTGTTTGTTTCTTCAAAATATCTATGATTCCAATAGGTACCTAATTATGAAGCAAAATAATTCAAAAAAACAATTTTTTGATAAAAACACATTACATACCAAACTTGTGAACGAAAAGGTAAAATGTGTCATTAAAAGAGTCACACGTAAGAATGCATGAAAATACATGTGGCACAAACATGTCTGTGCATTGTCTTAACGAACGTAGCAAAGCAAGTGCGGACACGAAAAACCGTTGCATGTGACTAGGGGGTCGATGGCTTTAAAAGTTTTTGATAAAGGGGTCTGCGGCAAAAAAAAAACAAAAAACTGGGAACTCCTACTTTAACTCCTATCATCATGAAAAAGATATCACGTATAAATCTCAGTATATTAATTATTCAGAGAGCTGTAATATCACGAATGTAATGGATTCTGTGTCCTGTCGGAGGAAGAGAAAGCGGAAGCACGTAGTGATTCACACACATAGAGCAAAAGATCAAATACAAAACAAAGCATTGCTACTTTAATTACGATGTGATTTGAGAAACTGGTTAATTAAACGATTTTAAGATGACGTTTATGATGTTCTACTTTAATGACAAAATAAACTACGTGATTAAAGTGGAAATTTCGAGATTGAAGTTGACATTCTGTGCTTTTTCCCCTGTACCCTAATAAGCTTTCATACGACACTCAGACGGTGGGCTACAACTTGCCTTTTCATGGCGACTTTGATATGTGACAAGTTCTTTTTTATTTTGGGCACTGTGCGATTATGTCAGGCGATCAGCTTCCTTTTGTTGTTTATACCACTGTTTAAACTAACAAATAGTATGTTTTTCCTTTGCCTCCACTTGGTTTTCGCTGAAATTCTTCCATTTTCCCTTCGTCTGTTCACAGAAGGCTGAGCTTAAGGGCGATTTATATTGATTTGCATATTCATAGAGGTGCAATTCTGGGAGGAGTTGGGGGCGGGACAGAAGGCGCATGCACGAGCGTTAGTTTTCACGCTGACCGGGATTTATGGAGCGGAAGAACATGGAAGTTGGAGTACGCACAGATTCCTGCATCTAGATTTTTCTGTGCATAAGCACATTTCAGCTTTTGTGCTTACGTCATGTTATAGTGTGAATTCTACGAACGCCGTTATGCATGAGGCCCCTGGTGTTTCTGATATCTCTCTTTAACGGGCTTATTTTGTTTTCTCAGCCTAAAAATGGCCTGTTTTTACTTGTATGTACAGGTCTTTGCACCTCATATTGAGAGTTCACAATGACAGCTTGCAAATGCAAAATTCCAAGCCCTTTAACCTTTTTAATAGTTAATGAAATAATGAAGGACCTGCTTCTACCTGGCTATGGTACAGCTGGTCTGTAATTGTTCAAATACTTTTCAGCCCCTGCAAATGGTGGACCATGTATAAAAATGGCTGTCATTCCTAAACAGTTTTTGGTAAACCGCTTACATTAAAGCTAAAAGTCCACACTTCAATCACATAATGATTGCTTTATTTCAAATCCATTGTGGTGGCATACAGAGCCAAAATTATGAAAATTGTGTAGTTATTTAGACTGTAGTTATTTAGTATAAATTATAAAAAAGCACTGAGATCTTAACATGTGAACCGTAGCAGTTAAACAATCACTGAGTTTGTGCATAACAGAGTAAATACAGATACCTGCCTATGAGAAATGGGCTTACTGCACTGGATTGAACTCCTCTGATATCAATAGTAGGAGCTGCCCATCTGCATCCTGGGAAAGTGCCAGAAAGTGAAATAACAATTATCATATAACCACAATTGAGGTACAAAGATTAGTAGAAATTTATAGAAATAAATAAACAACAGAACAGCAATATCTGACCAAAATACTTTTGATTGGGCACTACTATAAAATAAATGATCACTAGTTTCATCTTCTTTTTTGCAAAATGAACACAAAGGAAACACATCATTGTAAAATTTACTTAGCCATCTGCTACAAGGATAACAGTAAAGGATTTTATCATGAATTTCCATTACTTTATTGGGGACAACAATCCACATACTACTCAAGTTTCATTTGGGGTATAAAACTTTACATTTAAGAAAAGCTCTTGAGATGCTATGATCCAAAATATTCTTTTTTCTAATAAAGTAATTATTACATTTCTTGTCCACAATATTAACATCACTGATTTAAAGTCATGGAGTGTAATGAGACAAAGTGCCATAACTCAAGAGGGCTTTGAACAACACTCTCAGTCTGGCAGGAATACTCCTCGTCACCTTTATGTAATCTTTTAAAGAAACATTTGCCCCTGTTAAAACTACAAATCAGTAAAAGTGTAATTTGACAATTTTCCAAGAGTCAAGTGCTTGTATGTGAAAGTTGTAAAGTACGATTGGGTATTTGCTGCATTTAAAATTAATAAGAAAACTTTTTGGCCACCACAAATGTTCAATTAGCAAATGTGGGATCAAATATCAAGGAACGACTGTCCCTGACAGAAAGTTTTTAATCTAATTTAACTTATAACCCTGATTAATTGAAATTCCAGTGTATTAAGTCCCCATCACTGTAACTTTTTAACAACTAGAGGGCTTCGCCCCCTGCTTGCTTTGCTCGCCAACCCCTGCGTTTGGTTAATCGGATATACAATTTTATTTTATTATTTTTTTTTTTTGGAATTGTTTCAATTTCATTATTTGCATTTTTACTTTAAAGCTTCATTAAAAACAATATTTTTTGGAGACACATTGTGACAATGTAACGTATAACTGCCCGTGAGTAAATATTGTTTCTGTTTCTCTAATAAATAATCCGACTTTTTCTAATGTTTGTCCCTGTGATTTGTTAATTGTCATAGCAAAAGCTATTCTCACAGTAAACTGTAAACATTTTAATACAAATGGCATATCAAGATCGCTTTTGGTGTGTAATGTTATTTGCGGAATATATACATCACCTTTCTTTTTGCCTGTTAAAATTTGCATCGCTTCTCCATGATCATAAATATACATCTGACCGAATTGTGTATTCTTTGAAATTCACTTGTTGTTGCTTTAACTGTTGCGGGACCACAGATTATTATAGCGTATGGTCTATTATTGTGTAAATCCACGTTTTGTGCATAAGAATGATGCGACTGCGAAAAGACTCTACTCTTTGCCTTTTATTTCTGACCTCGATTTGTCCTGCTCTTTTTTCAATTACACCTGGTTCTGATGATTAATCACCTTTTGTTTTGCGGTAATCCTTTTTTTTTATTATTTATTTTTTATTAATTTTATTACAATCCATACAAAGCAATCAAGTTTTTATAAAGATAGAAAAATTAAGTTAAGAACAGATCGATCCCCACCCCTGAGAGAGAGAGCAAGCCAAACGGCGTTAAATTTAAGGCTTGTAAACATACCTAAATTAATAAATTCTCTGTGCTTTATGAACTTATTTTAAAATATTACTAATTAGATCCTGCCATGTTTTGAAAAAAGTCTGCACAGATCCTCTAACTGAGTATTTGATTTTTTCCAATTTCAAATAATATAACACATCAGTTTTCCACTGACTTAAAAGAGGAGAGTTTGGATCCTTCCAGTTTATCAGAATAAGTCTGCGTGCCAGAAGTGTAGTGAATGCAATCACAATTTGTTTGTCCTTCTCCACTTTAAACCCATCTGGAAGAACAAAACACAGCTGTTAATGGGTTAGGAGGGATTGTGAGTCCAAGGCTGTCTGAAAGGAAATTAAAAATGTTTGTCAAGAATGATGTTAATTTGGTGCAGGACCAGAACATGTGACCTGTTGAGGCTGGGACTTGGTTGCAACATTCGCAGGTTGGATCTTGCCCTGGAAACATTTTGGAGAGTTTTAGTCGAGACAGATGTGCTCGATATATAATTTTGAGTTGTATAATTGTATGCTTTACGTATATGGAGCTCGAGTGAATTCTCTGCATTGCTACTTTCCACTCCTTTTCTGATATATTAATTGAGAGGTCTTTTTCCCAGTGTCCTCTTGGATCTTTGAAAGGAAGGGATTGTAAAATGATTTTATATATTGTAGAGATGAAGTCTAAGTCATTGAGATTGAGCAATATTTTTTCCAGCATGGATGAGGGTGCGAGATGAGGAAAATCTGGAAGGTTCTGTTTAACAAAGTTCCTGATTTGAAGATAGTGAAAGAAATGTGTAGCTGGAATGTTAAATTTGCAATGTAACTGTTCATAGGATGCAAAGACGTTGTCTATATAAAGATCTCTAAGCAAGTTAATTCCAAATTTTTTCCAGATATTAAAAACTGCATATGTTTGTGAAAGTTGAAAGAGGTGGTTCTCTTGCAGCGGTGCCACAGAAAGAAGCTTCTCCGTCTTAAAATGCTTTCTACATTGGTTCCAGATTCTAAGTGAGTGGAGCACAATTGGGTTATTTGTGTATTGCCGATAACGTGTGTTTATTGGAGCGCAGAGCAGGGAATACAAAGAAGTACTGCAGGATTTTACTTCTATTGCGGTCCAAGCCTGTGTATGTTCTTCTATTTGTGTCCAGGTTCTTATCGCCTGTATATTTGCCGCCCAGTAATAAAACTGGAACTTAGGTAGAGCCATGCCGCCTTCTGCCTTTTGTCTTTGTAGGGTCGCTCTTTTGATGCGTGGATGTTTTGAATTCCAAATAAATGAGGTTATTGTTGAATCTAATTGCTTAAAGAACGATTTATTAATGTATATTGGTATGTTTTGAAATAAAAAAGGAGCTTAGGAAGAATATTCATCTTAACAGTGTTAATTCTTCCAGCTAGTGTGAGATGAAGGGTTGACCATCTATGCAAGTCTTGTTTAATTTTTTCCATGCAGACGGTGAAATTTTGTTGATAAAGAGCTTTATGTTTACTTGTGATGTTTACCCCAAGGTATTTAAACTGTTCTGCAATGATAAAAGATAGGGTGTCTAATCTAATATTATATGCTTGAGAGTTCACTGGAAAGAGTACACTTTTATTCAGATTAATTCTGAGACCAGAGACCTTTTGAAATTCTGTGAGTGCAGCTAAGACTGCAGGCACAGAATTTTCTGGGTCCGAAATATACAGTACCATATCATCTGCATATAAAGAGATTTTCTCTTCCAGTCCTTCTCTGCTAATCCCCTTTTGCGGTAATCCAATCTTTTTTTTGATACTGTAGCGACTGACATGATAAAGTTTTTTGATACATGTGAACTTGTATGATATCATTTGTGAGTAGGGCGTGTCTTGCAAGAATCTCATGTTTACGGTCCCCGCGAGACGCTCCGTGGCAAGTCTCTTTTGTCTCGCGGGTCTTTTAAATGTCTTTCTAGAACCGAGAGAATCACATATCGTCGCCTTGCTTTTGCATTCCAGGATTTCTTTTTATAATAGATTTATTCCTCTTCATTTCTTCCAAATAAACGTAAACAATAGGAAGTCAATGGAATTGTATATTCTCTGATCAACATACAGTGACAGTGCAGGAGACACTAAAATGTGATATTTAGGCTCTCAGCTTTTGTCAATAAGACTCTTCCATAAATTGTAAGATCTCTCTGCAGCCAACCATAAAATATGTTTTTCATTTGGCCTAATTTTGGATCAAAGTTTTTAAATATTCTCCGAGTTATTTTTGCACATTCAACACCAAGATACCTAACACATTGTTTCACAGCGACTCCATTAATAGTCCTCTTATCTGAACGATGTTCATATGTGATTTCACCGTTCCTTGCATTCACAGATAAACCAGACAGCCTTGAAAAAAGACTGAGATTGTTTAAAACAACTGAGACCTGTGACTCATCCTTCAGAAAAAGACACGTGTCATCCGCTAACAGACTGATTTTTAGGGGTTTGTCACCAATTCTTACGCCCTCAATCCCAGAAAAATGAGTAACGTACAGATTAAGGAGTTCTGCTGCCACAAGGAAAAGAAATGGGGAGACAGGACAGACCTGATGTATGCCCCTATCAATAACAAACAAGGAGAAGT
This sequence comes from Polypterus senegalus, assembly GCF_016835505.1. NCBI lineage: Eukaryota > Metazoa > Chordata > Cladistia > Polypteriformes > Polypteridae > Polypterus > Polypterus senegalus. The sequence goes on along the minus strand of NC_053161.1, from coordinate 168,204,043 downwards.
GCCAGAAGACAGAGACGCACAACTATTGATACCAATATAAAGAGTATGAATCATATTTTAAGATTATCGCCAAAACCAAATTTATCAAAAGCATCAAAAATAAAAAAAAGTTATCGACTTATCAAAAACCTTGCAATTCTGATTTAGAAGTTCTGGATAGTCTGAAATATCTGGAATCAATGTAATGTTATTAGATATAAGCCTCTCTTTCATAAAGCGAGACTGGGTGTTAGAAATAGCATTCTCCAAACAGAGTTAATGTCCAATTGAATACAGAGAAGCTAGAAACTTGTAATCTTAATTTAAAAGTATAATGGGACGCCAATTATCCAAAGTCTTTATTTGGTTTGGGTATTAGTGATATAAGGCGCGGTTTCATTGATGCTGTTAGTTCCCCACATTTAGCGCATTCACTAAATGTGTTAAACACCAGATCTCTGATAGAGTCTCAAAAAATATTATAAAATTCAAATAATAAGCCATCTGGTACAGGAGCCTTATTGTTTGGCCTACTTTTAACAATATCATCCAACTCTTCCATAGTAAAATGGCGTCTCAAAGAATTACCTATTTTGGTTATTGATTTTAGGAATAACAAACTATAAACGATTAAAAAATAAATCAGTCACCTGAGGATCGAATGATGATGTATATAACCTCTGATAAAATTCTGAAATATAGGAAGATATCTCTCTGGGGCCATGAGTCAAGGAAATGTTAATGTATGTCATTTTCTTATTATTAAAATATTTATTTTCTAAAGCAAAAAAAAAAAGTGTACAAAGGAAGGATAAAACAGGCATTTGCTGATTTTAGTGATTGAATACAATGACAAAATGCTCATCACACACAATACTTATGGTTATTGTTCTAGTGCTATGTGATACAGTACTTTTTGAAGAGATTGAGGATATCAAAATATTTCAGAAACATATATCCATCAGCAAACATTATAATTGGAGGTGAGTTCAATGAAGTTACAGATAATACTACAGATGTTTATCCACCAAAACCTTATCAAAAGTTATCAGTAGCAAACTTCAGACCCACTGTCAAAATCTTGAGTTAAATGACATTTGGAGAGATTGCAGCCCAGAAACTAAGAAGCTTAGATGGAGTAAAAAAAAAATATATTCTTTCACTCAAAAAAAATTAAAGAAGTGAAAACTGTTCTTAACCCTAACCGGGTTGTTACTTTATTAAGAAAAAAATAACTCATGGCTGGCTAGAGAGCTGACTGTTCAAGGAAGAGTCTTAACTATCAAAAGCTGAAGGCTTATCTCAGGTTTCCTATAAATTTTCAGTTCTAGAAATTCCAGGCTCCACTTGTAGCCTTCTTTGAAATACAGAGCAAGGAGTTATTGTCAGCATGTTATGAACCGTCAAACTTTACATAAACTTTAACTGAGAGGGTGTTGTAAAATGACATTCAAGAGTCTTTAGAACTAAGTGTTGAAGTTTTAATGAAGCTAATTCCTGTTCTTTCTACAGAGACCAAGAAAAAGCAGCTGTAAGCTATAACATCTCAATGGATGTGAAAAAGGAGACCTGTGATATGGACACAAATAGGATGGAGACAGCTGTAAATATTAAGGAGGAGGACAGTGAGTGGGAGTCCATCTACTCTAAACAGGAAAGTCTGAGCATTAAGGAGGAGAAGAGTGAACTGCAGTCAGTGGGAATTAAAGAAGAAGTTGAAGAGACATCTGTTAGTATTGAGAAGTATAACCATACAAATCTGAAAAGTATTGAGGAAGATGACTTTCAAGATGGAGTGGTGACCAGGTTAGACTGTTCTCAAAGCAGACTCTGCTCATCTCCAGATCCTTCTATCAATGTGAAGTCTGAATCATTACAGTCTGTCACAACAAAGACCGAGGATCCTACATCTGTTTCAACTCAGGAAAATCAGCCACCAGCTACAAAGACGTCTGGGAAAAGTAAGTTTTAGGGTTGGGGTTTATGGGCCTGATAGGTTGGATCTTGAGGTTTTTACAAGGAATACTGTGTTGCATTGTGTGTTTAAATATAGTTTGAGATTTCACATGTGTTAATGTAAGGTTTAGCAATTTGCTTTTTTTCCATTGTAGTGATTTTATACAAAAGTCCTATCCATGTCCTTCGTAAAGAGTGATATACAAATGTACAACTGCAAAAAAAGGTTGCAAACCCTTTGGAGTTCCCTGGATATCTGCATTAATTACTCTAAACAATGTGGCATGATATTCAGCTATGCTGCAATTACGGGCAACCATAGTCATCCTAAATTATCCATCCATCGTCCAACCCGCTACATCCTAACCACAGGGTCATGAGGGTCTGCTGGAGCCAATCCCAGCCAACACAGGGCGCAAGGCAAGAAAGAAACCCCAGGCGGGGCACCAGCCCACCGCAGGGTGCACACACACACAGCAAGCACAATTTAAGATTGCCAATGCACCTAACCCTAACCAATGTGCAGTCTTTGGACTGAGGGAGGAAACCGGAGGAAACCCACGAAGACACAGGGAGAACGTGCCAACTCCACACAGGGTGGACCCGGGAAGCGAACGCGGGTCTCCTAACTGCAAGGCAGCAACGCTACCACTGCACCACCGTGCCGCTCCACCCTAAACTAATAACACACAAACAATTAGACGACTTCTTGTCATCCCGGAATACATCATTAAACATATACAGTCCACTCCGTGCCCCTCCTGTCTTTACCTACTGGTTGACCCTTCTTTAGCAGTAATGGCCTCCACCAAACTTTTCATGTAGCTGCTTGTTCAGCATTGAATTTTAATCAATTCCTTCTCTCCCAACCTTTTTGGTTCTTTTTATTCCTGAGAGCTCTTTTCTGATCAGGTCACAACATCTTGTGTCTCTTATTGGCCATTCCAGAACGCCAATTTCCTTATGCTTAAGTCTTTCCCTTTTTGACTTCTTCCTGTGTTTTGGCTCATTGTCTTGTGTCATCACTCAACTTCTGTTAAGTTTCTACTTTCCTGATATTTTTCTGTCAGACTTCTTGATAATATTTTGAATTCACTATCCCCTTGATCATGTTAAGCTCTCCAGGCCCAAACCATGATGCTCCCTTCACCTTGAGGTTTTAGTATCGATGTGCAGTTGTCTCTTACATCCAACCATGGGGTCACATGTTTTGACAAAAGAGTTCAACTTTTTCCTCATTTATCTACAGAACATTGTTGTCTTTCTGGAACATCAAGGTGATCTTTTACAAGTTTGACATGTACAGTGATGCTTTTGTTAGATCACACTGATTTCCTTGGTGTTTTTTTTTTCCACGTGGACACAAACCAAGACTTTATCATGTCCTGGAGATTTCTACTGGCCCTTTGCTCTTCCCCTTTCCTACCACACAGCGATCTTTGCAGGATGCCCACTCCAGTACTGAATTTCCTCCATTTTGGTAGACTGTTTGGTTCCCTATGGATTGATGGGCACTCAGGCCTTACAAAATACTTTTCAGAATATGTTCCAGTTTAGAACAACTCTTCAGTTCTTCTATGGTCCTTGAAAGCAACCTTTAAGTAGTATCTGAATGAAACATTGAAGCACTGAATTGGAGCAACACCTTCAACTGACATCATTATTGCATTGTAAATTGAAAAAGGCTGTGTGTATGTGTTACTGCTGCGTGAGAATGAATTAAATATAACTTTTGTTTTGGTTACCGTTAGGTAGCAGATGTGGTGTTTTTATGCCGTTTCTCTATTTACAAGGGTCTTTTGCTTTTTTTTTTTTGTTTTTTTACTTTGTCATCTACACAAGAGCTAGTTGAAACCTTTGTGTTTGTGGGGCAGAGGATTGAGAAAGCTTTTGCAGATTCCAGCAAGTCAGTAATTAACTGG
>NC_053161.1:168183174-168199686 GCF_016835505.1 Polypterus senegalus | reverse complement strand
AGTTAAGCTTCTTCTACGAATCTTAAATTTAAGGAACATTGAAATATCTGATCTTTTTTCTATCCATATCCTTCCAGCATACAGCAATCGATCAGGATCAATCTGTGAACTAGCTAGCGCTGCGGCACTGTGTCCTCACATGTTTTATTATTAACAATACAGATTATTTAAATGAAGTTAGTTTTATCTGTATAATATAATCAACATATTTTGCTGCATTTTATCTTAAAAATGATATTGTCATCATAGGTAAATACGCTCTTTATGAAGTGGCTCAGGTTGTGCAATATTATAACTGTAGTGCAAGTTTACAATGAGGTAACTGTACTTATAAGTACCAACAGCTTTATAAAGGAGCACTTGATGGACTGATTGATTGATTGTGTTTAAAGTTCTCAGGATGAAACTGTTTCAGAACGCAGGTCCATACAGGAAGTCTCTGAAGGCGTTTGCGTGGCTGAGGTAGCGTGTGCTTGATGCTGTATCCTGATAATTCTCTTTTCGATCAGCTGCTGTGATTCACACTCAGATACAGTGATATAAATACTCCGAGTGGTGCAGTGAGAGTAATATGGAAAAAGATGATCCGCTGTGTTAACACCTAACGGGAGCAGCTGAAAGCAGAAAAAGAAGGTGCAGTGAGAGTAACAATGCTAAAGCAGTTATGGTATTAGGAATACTAGCTATTCCATGGACCATTATATTGTTACGAGTTAATTACAATCAGATGCATTACACTAATAAACAATATGCGGTTAGTTTCAGTGTATTTATAAAGCCACATAAGTACTGTGCATCTAAGAAAGAAAGGGCAACCACACAGAAACAGTAGCACTGCTTTGATGCTGGGTGCGCCAGTCTGCAAAACTGAGCGGAGAACTTGTGTACAACAAGGTATGAGGTACCGTGGAAAAGTGCGTGGCTTTATGCCAAGTTTAGGTTTTATACATCGCGATTTGAACGTGGAAGCATTCTTACGCAACATTTCTGTGCTGCACACCATTTATACATGAGGCCCCAAGTCTTTGTAAATCCTAAGGTGGGTTTCATGGCTTCTACCCTTTGGAGTCTATAGTTGCTATTGCTCATCGTAAGGACAAGAACTGTGTCAATGAAAGTCAAAAAGGCCATTATAAGGCTAAAAAACAAGAATAAAACCATTAGAGACATCAGTAAAATCTTACGATGACCTCAATTAACTGTTTGGAATATCATGAAGAAGAAGGAACACACTGGTGGGCTCAGGAATTTTAAAGGGACTGGTAAACCATGGAAGACCTCCACTGCTGATGACCGAAGAAACCTCACTAAGGTAAATAAAAAGCCCCAAACACCTGTCTGACAGATCAGAGACAGTCTTCAAGGGAAGACTGCGTGACGAGTGGTAATGCTGCTGCCTGCAGTAAGGAGACCGGGTTAGCTTCCCAGGTCCTCTCTGTGTGAGTTTGTATGTTCTCCCCGTGTCTGCGTAGCGTTTCCTTCAGGTGCTCTGGTTACCTCCCACAGTCCAAAGACCTGCAGATTAGGTGCATTGGCGATCCTAAATTGTCTCTAGTGTGTGGGTGTATGTGCCCTGTGGTGGGCTGGCACCGTGTCCGGGTTTGTTTCCTGCCTTGCACCCTGTGCTGGCTGGGATTGGCTCCAGCAGACCCCGAGTTAGGATTAAGCGGGTTGGATAATGGATTGATGGATGACATATTCATTGTTTAAAGATATTGAGCTTTAAAGTTTTGACCCTCCGTTTATCTAATTTATAAAACACCTTTCATATTTTCCCACACTTTTAAACTGTACGGTTGTCTAAAAATGTATTTACACCAAAATTATTTTATTAATCAAATGTGATCTTAGAATGGTGACATTTAGCAAAAGATTTCAAGAGGCACACACCACACACAGTACAATTTTTCAGACTCTTTCCTCTCCTCCACAAAAGCTTTGTCTGCTTCCACCCGACTCCATCTCTCTCCAATATGAAGTTGAGCAGCTTTTATTTTTATCTCAGACCCAGGAGTACTTCTGGTGCCAGGGTATAGCCAAAGGAAGTCCTAAAAGTAGGGATTGCGAATCCTTCAGCTCCCCTAGTAGCCCCCACAGAACCCAACAGGCCTGCCTCACTGGACTACAAGTCCCAGCATGCCCTGTGGGCGTTCATGTTGGCTTCTTAAACCTGGGAAGGCTGCCACCTAGCATAGTGGGGAAAGAAAATGTCCCCAATAAATTATCTACTCTGCTCCTTCTGTTATACTGGCCTCCTGACCGGGTCAGGATCCCTGTTCAGTTCCAGGTGGGATGCCAGTTCCTCCATGCCATCCATTACACTGTATATAGAAGTAAAAAACAGAATAATGTAGATGAGTACATTTATTTGTAATTCACAAAAAAGAAATAATAATGTACAATGCAGTTATTTGACATTTATTGACATAAAGAAGCAGTTGACATCATTTGGCTAATAATTTTGATATACTAACAGTTTCAAATATACAATACATAATCAAGGATCTTAGGCAATAACAAAAAGTGTTCTTTAGTTTTGTCATGGATAGTTAATTAAATGTTCAACTGTTTCAGGCATAGCAGTAAAGTTTAGTAACACTTGGAAATAACAAAATAATCTTGAAAGGTTTACAATACAATACAATACAATACAGTTTATTTTGTATAGCCCAAAATCACACAGGAAGTGCCTAATGGGCTTTAACAGGCCCTGCCTTGACAGCCCCCAGCCTTGACTCTCTAAGAAGACAAGGAAAACTCCCAATAAAACCTTGAGGAAAATGAAGAAACCTCGGAAAGGCAGTTCAAGAGAGACCCTTTCCAGGTAGGTTGGGCTGCAGTGGGTGTCAAAAGTAGGTCAATACAATACAATACACAGAACAGAACAATTTCTTAATACAGCATAATAATAAAATTTTAGAAGTAGGTTTAAAGAAAAAATTAGAAAAGGCTGGCATATTTATGGAGGGGGGCAGAATCCCGGGTTCAAATGTCTCTGTCCAGGCCTCGAGTCAGACTCTGACAAACACCTTTCTTTATCCTAAACTCTATAGACCATTGTCTTTGTCCACAAATTAGGATTAAAAGGGTCAAACTTAAACAGAGAAAAAGATACAAACTGCTAAGTGGCTTTGTATTAAACAACAAACTTATTGTTCAAATGTAAATTGCTGTGCCATTATACACAAACTGCTACTAAACCTCTAAAGGAGTTACTTCCATCTGCAGGTATTTATAAAAGAAAGGTGATGTTAAAGGAAAGTAAGACATACGGACGATGTTATCACAAGTATGAAGATAAGGGCAGATGACAGCAGACTGCAACATCTTTCATGCACATCAACAGCAGCCTTCAGGACTCTGAACTAACTTCATCATTATGTCACATGACTGGAAGCAAAGGGGAAGGCAGGGAAAATACCAGAGATGCCCACTAGGTGGAGCTAATGAAATGAACAGCTTTAACAAGGTGTGGCTGAACAGGCTCAGTGATGCAGTCCTTGTGATTCCATTTGTTGAAACTTGAGAATATTAAATTCTTATCTCACACTATTAAAAAACAAACACACACACTCAAACATGAAGACATGGCAGATAAAAGACATGCATTCGTTATTGGAAAGAACAACTCCCAGACTTGTAATTTAGAATAAACCCTGCTATTTATGGCCCACTTCTTCAACACACTTCAACTGATACTGAAAGTGTTTTACTAAGAGTACTTGAAATTTCACTTTAAAAAATATATACTTTAGTTTATGTCATAATGTAATTCACAACAACCACAGGATATTCTTTTAGACAGGATAATGGTACTGAAAAGAAAAAGGACCTGCTTGTTTCAAATGACATACCTCTGACTGGGCCATTCATCAACATCTTCTCTGTCTCTGCCAGATGAATCCTCTCAACTCTTTCCACAGCTTTAATAAGAGCTGATCACAAACATGGAAGAAAGAGGACATTGTTCACACAGACACTCCTATGCTCACTAAAGATTTACTGTAAGCAGACTAAAGTCTGGCATGAGCTCCTCCAGAAAGATACCAACTCTCGCCATCCTATCAAAAGTGCCAAGAGCACAACATCCAAGTAGTTGTACAGGCCCGTCTGTCACTTCTTCATCTTTTATAGAGCTCATCACATTCTGACCATTTGGATCTTTATAATTGTCATAACATTTGGATGACACATTGAAAGAAACAACAGCCGGTTAAATAAGAAAATACAACAGTTTGCCATTTTAACGTCATCAAAGCTATCTGTGATAGCAGAGTGATCAAAATCGCAAAGTTTATTAGTTGTTATCTGAACGAAGATACCAGCAGTTGATCACCTGCCCCAAAATCCTTCATTATGAAAGAAGAAACGCTAGAGTGGTGGGAGAAGGTGGTCCTTCCTTTTGAAGCCCGTCTTCATAAATGTGTAAGAGTACTGTAACACTGTGGTTGAAGAAGAATTAGTGCATCCTCTTTACATCTCAAAAAAAGTTTAAGTGATCACAAAAAAGCAAATACACATCACCATAATTCCACTGGTCATTCTAAGTAACAGATAAATAAGAAGGAGTGAAGAAGCAGCAAATAAGCCAATCCAAAAACTAAGTCCAACAAAATTTAAAACCGGCATTTTGTAAGAAATGTAGAGTTTAATCTTTTTTTGAATTTTTAGACCTTTATTAAATCCCTTTGTTGGTGTAAATAAAACTATAACCTTCAAAAATGTTGGGCATGAGCTAAATTAACACAAACATAAGCAAAATATAAAATATACTCAGTTCCATAAGAATTTGGACTGTTATACAGTTTTCATAAGTTTGGCTTTGTGTGCCATCCAATCGATGTGAAACAAAGCAATCAAGATGTGACTGACGTGTAAACTTTCAGTTCAACGGGTTTAACAAAAACATTGAATGAGGTGTTTAGAAAAGAGATGTTTTTATACATGGCTCCCCTATTTCCAGGGGCTCAAAATTGTTTGGACAAACTAACATACTCATAAATATAATGATCATTTTCAATTTTTGGTTAAAAATCCTTTCCAGTCAATGGCTGCCTGACGTCTGAACCCCTGGCCATCTCCAAGTGTTGGGTTTCCATCCTACTGATGCTTTGCCTTTACTGCCATGGTCTTCAGTTTCTGCTCATTTGTTGGACTTTCTGTCATCAGTTTTGTCTTCAGCAAGTGAAGTGCATGTCCAGTTGGGTTGAGGTCACTTGATTGACTTGGCCTTTGAAGAATATTCCACTTCTTTGCCTTGAATCACACTTGGTTTGCTGTCACTGTATCTTTTGGCTCATTGTCCATGTGTGCTGTGAAGCGTCGTCCTATCAGTTATGGCTAAATCTGAACAGACAGTACAGTCCTGTACACTTCAGAAGTCATCCTGCTACTTCTACCAGCAGTCGTATCATCAATAAACACCAATGACCTTCCATTCACAGCCATGCATGCCCATGCTATGACACTGTCTCCGCCATGTCTCACAGAGGATGAGGTATGCTACAGATCATGAACCATTTCTTCTCTTCTCCATACTCTTCTCTTTTATTCTGGCATATATTGATCTTAGTTTGTTTTCTCCAAAGAAATTTGTTGCAGAACTGAACAACCTTTTAAAAAATGTTTTCTGGCAAAGTCTAATCTGTCCTTCCTATCCTTGAGGTTTGCCAGTGGTTTGCACCTTGTGCTAAACCCTCTGCCTTTACTTCCGTGAAGTCTTCCTTTGATTGTGGACTTTGCCATGAAGCTCTACCTCCGGAGAGCGTTCTTGGTTGGTTAAATGTTATGAAGTGGTTCTTCTTGACTAAGGACAGTATTCCGTGATCATCCAGCACAGTTGTCACCTGTGGTTCTCAGACATTGTGATGTGTTTGAATTCACCGGTGTGTTCCTTCTTTTACTAATGTACCAGATGGTTGATTTGACCACTCCTGGTGCCTCATGTATAAACGTGCGTCGCAGAGAAATGTTGCATAAGAACTTTTCCACGTTCAAACTGCGATGTATAAAACCTACACTTGGCGTAAATCCACGCACTTTTCCACGGTACCTCATACCTTGTCAGAGCTAGTTCTCCGCTCGGTTTTGCAGACTGGCGGCACCAGCGTCAAAGCAGTGCTACTGTTCCTGTGTGGTTACTCTTTATTGTCATGGCGCTTTATAAATACACAGAAACTAACCGCATATTGTTTATTAGTGTAATGCATCTGATTGTAATTAACTCGTAACAATATAATGGTAGAGGGAACAGCCATAGTATTCCAAATACCATAACTGCTTTAGCGTTGTTACTCTCGCTGCACCTTTTTTTTTCTTCTTTCAGCTCCTCGTTAGGAGTTGCCACAGCAGATCATCTTTTTCCATATTACTCTCACTGCACCACTCAGAGTATTTATATCACTTTATCCGAGTGTGAATCACAACAGCAGCTGATCGGAAGAGAAATATCGGTATACAGCATCAAGCCCACCCTGCCTCAGCCACGCAAAACGTTTCAAAGCCTTTCCTGTATGGACCTCGCGGTTCAGAAACAGTCAATCAGTCCATTAATTGCTCCTTGCAAAACTGTCTGTACGTATAAGTACAATCACCCCACTGTAAACTTGCACTAGTTATAATATCGCACAACCTGAGCCACTTTATAAAGCGTGTATTTACATATGATGACGATATCATTTTTAAGATGAAATGCAGCAAAATATGTTGATTATATTATACAGATAAAACTAACTTCATTTAAATAATCTGTATTATTAATAATTAAACATGTGAGGACACGGTTCTGCAGCGGTAGCTAGTTCACGGATTGATCCTACCTCGTGCTGTATTCTTTCTGGGGCTGATGCGACACTGGAAGGATAGATGGATAGAATCATTAAACACTACGAACATATTTCAATGTTCCTTAAAGTTTTGAAGAATCATCGTCGTAAGCTTACAGATGGCTTAACGTCTATTACAGAGCTGATTGTGTGGCGATTGGGTATTTGGAGAAAGAAAAGCAAGGACAGGAATTGGAGGTTAGTATGTTTGAAAGAGACAGGACTGCTGCAATAATTTCATCGAAGGTCCGACAATCACGCACTGCATTTCCGGTTTAATAACATGCTTTAACTCAAGGCTTCCCAAAGTGGTGATATTGACCCCTGGGGTCGATTTGAACTTTCTAGGGTCAATAGTTTCAATAAAAAAAATTTGGGGGTCGACGACAGCAAAAATAGACCCCCTTACTACTGCTATTTGTTTGTTTCTTCAAAATATCTATGATTCCAATAGGTACCTAATTATGAAGCAAAATAATTCAAAAAAACAATTTTTTGATAAAACACATTACATACCAAACTTGTGACGAAAAGGTAAAATGTGTCATTAAAGAGTCACACGTAAGAATGCATGAAAATACATGTGGCACAAACATGTCTGTGCATTGTCTTAACGAACGTAGCAAAGCAAGTGCGGACACGAAAAACCGTTGCATGTGACTAGGGGGTCGATGGCTTTAAAAGTTTTTGATAAAGGGTCTGCGGCAAAAAAACAAAAACTGGGAACTCCTACTTTAACTCCTATCATCATGAAAAGATATCACGTATAAATCTCAGTATATTAATTATTCAGAGGCTGTAATATCACGAATGTAATGGATTCTGTGTCCTGTCGGAGGAAGAGAAACGGAAGCACGTAGTGATTCACACACATAGAGCAAAAGATCAAATACAAAACAAAGCATTGCTACTTTAATTACGATGTGATTTGAGAAACTGGTTAATTAAACGATTTTAAGATGACGTTTATGATGTTCTACTTTAATGACAAAATAAACTACGTGATTAAAGTGGAAATTTCGAGATTGAAGTTGACATTCTGTGCTTTTTCCCCTGTACCCTAATAAGCTTTCATACGACACTCAGACGGTGGGCTACAACTTGCCTTTTCATGGCGACTTTGATATGTGACAAGTTCTTTTTTATTTTGGGCACTGTGCGATTATGTCAGGCGATCAGCTTCCTTTTGTTGTTTATACCACTGTTTAAACTAACAAATAGTATGTTTTCCTTTGCCTCCACTTGGTTTTCGCTGAAATTCTTCCATTTTCCCTTCGTCTGTTCACAGAAGGCTGAGCTTAAGGGCGATTTATATTGATTTGCATATTCATAGAGGTGCAATTCTGGGAGGAGTTGGGGCGGGACAGAGGCGATGCAGAGCGTTAGTTTTCACGCTGACCGGGATTTATGGAGCGGAAGAACATGGAAGTTGGAGTACGCAGATTCCTGCATCTAGATTTTTCTGTGCATAAGCACATTTCAGCTTTTGTACTTACGTCATGTTATAGTGTGAATTCTGACGCCGTTATGCATGAGGCCCTGGTGTTTCTGATATCTCTCTTTAACGGGCTTATTTTGTTTCTCAGCCTAAAATGGCCTGTTTTACTTGTATGTACAGGTCTTTGCACCTCATATTGAGAGTTCAAATGACAGCTTGCAAATGCAAAATTCCAAGCCCTTTAACCTTTTAATAGTTAATGAAATAATGAAGGACCTGCTTCTACCTGGCTATGGTACAGCTGGTCTGTAATTGTTCAAATACTTTTCAGCCCCTGCAAATGGTGGACCATGTATAAAAATGGCTGTCATTCCTAAACAGTTTTTGGTAAACCGCTTACATTAAAGCTAAAAGTCCACACTTCAATCACATAATGATTGCTTTATTTCAAATCCATTGTGGTGGCATACAGAGCCAAAATTATGAAAATTGTGTAGTTATTTAGACTGTAGTTATTTAGTATAAATTATAAAAAGCACTGAGATCTTAACATGTGAACCGTAGCAGTTAAACAATCACTGAGTTTGTGCATAACAGAGTAAATACAGATACCTGCCTATGAGAAATGGGCTTACTGCACTGGATTGAACTCCTCTGATATCAATAGTAGGAGCTGCCCATCTGCATCCTGGGAAAGTGCCAGAAAGTGAAATAACAATTATCATATAACCACAATTGAGGTACAAAGATTAGTAGAAATTTATAGAAATAAATAAACAACAGAACAGCAATATCTGACCAAAATACTTTTGATTGGGCACTACTATAAAATAAATGATCACTAGTTTCATCTTCTTTTTTGCAAAATGAACACAAAGGAAACACATCATTGTAAAATTTACTTAGCCATCTGCTACAAGGATAACAGTAAAGGATTTTATCATGAATTTCCATTACTTTATTGGGGACAACAATCCACATACTACTCAAGTTTCATTTGGGGTATAAAACTTTACATTTAAGAAAAGCTCTTGAGATGCTATGATCCAAAATATTCTTTTTTCTAATAAAGTAATTATTACATTTCTTGTCCACAATATTAACATCACTGATTTAAAGTCATGGAGTGTAATGAGACAAAGTGCCATAACTCAAGAGGGCTTTGAACAACACTCTCAGTCTGGCAGGAATACTCCTCGTCACCTTTATGTAATCTTTTAAAGAAACATTTGCCCTGTTAAAACTACAAATCAGTAAAAGTGTAATTTGACAATTTTCCAAGAGTCAAGTGCTTGTATGTGAAAGTTGTAAAGTACGATTGGGTATTTGCTGCATTTAAAATTAATAAGAAAACTTTTTGGCCACCACAAATGTTCAATTAGCAAATGTGGGATCAAATATCAAGGAACGACTGTCCCTGACAGAAAGTTTTTAATCTAATTTAACTTATAACCCTGATTAATTGAAATTCCAGTGTATTAAGTCCCCATCACTGTAACTTTTTAACAACTAGAGGGCTTCGCCCCTGCTTGCTCGCCAACCCCTGCGTTTGGTTAATCGGATATACAATTTTATTTTATTATTTTTTTTTTTTGGAATTGTTTCAATTTCATTATTTGCATTTTTACTTTAAAGCTTCATTAAAAACAATATTTTTGGAGACACATTGTGACAATGTAACTATAACTGCCACGTGGTAAATATTGTTTCTGTTTCTCTAATAAATAATCCGACTTTTTCTAATGTTTGTCCCTGTGATTTGTTAATTGTCATAGCAAAGCTATTCTCTACAGTAAACTGAAACATTTTAATACAAATGGCATATCAAGATCGCTTTTGGTGTGTAATGTTATTTGCGGAATATATACATCACCTTTCTTTTTGCCTGTTAAAATTTGCATCGCTTCTCCATGATCATAAATATACATCTGACCGAATTGTGTATTCTTTGAAATTCACTTGTTGTTGCTTTAACTGTTGCGGGACCACAGATTATTATAGCGTATGGTCTATTATTGTGTAAATCCACGTTTTGTGCATAAGAATGATGCGACTGCGAAAAGACTCTACTCTTTGCCTTTTATTTCTGACCTCGATTTGTCCTGCTCTTTTTTCAATTACACCTGGTTCTGATGATTAATCTACCTTTTGTTTTGCGGTAATCCTTTTTTTATTTTATTTTTATTAATTTTATTACAATCCATACAAAGCAATCAAGTTTTTATAAAGATAGAAAAATTAAGTTAAGAACAGATCGATCCCACCCCTGAGAGAGAGAGCAAATGCAGCGTTAAATTTAAAAGGCTTGTAAACATACCTAAATTAATAAATTCTCTGTGCTTTATGACTTATTTTAAAATATTACTAATTAGATCCTGCCATGTTTTGAAAAAGTCTGCAGATCCTCTAACTGAGTATTTGATTTTTCCAATTTCAAATAATATAACACATCAGTTTTCCACTGACTTAAAAGGAGAGTTTGGATCCTTCAGTTTATCAGAATAAGTCTGCGTGCCAGAAGTGTAGTGAATGCAATCACAATTTGTTTGTCCTTCTCACTTTAAACCCATCTGGAAGACAAAACACAGCTGTTAATGGGTTAGGAGGGATTGTGAGTCAAGGCTGTCTGAAAGGAAATTAAAAATGTTTGTCAAGAATGATGTTAATTTGGTGAGGACCAGAACATGTGACCTGTTGAGCTGGGACTTGGTTCAACATTCGCATGAGTTGGATCTTGCCCTGGAAACATTTTGGAGAGTTTTAGTCGAGACAGATGTGCTCGATATATAATTTTGAGTTGTATAATTGTATGCTTTGCGTATAGGGGCTCGGTGAATTCTCTGCATTGCTACTTTCCACTCCTTTTCTGATATATTAATTGAGAGGTCTTTTCCCAGTGTCCTCTTGGATCTTTGAAAGGAAGGGATTGTAAAATGATTTTATATATTGTAGAGATGAAGTCTAAGTCATTGAGATTGAGCAATATTTTTCCAGCATGGATGAGGTGCGAGATGAGGAAAATCTGGAAGGTTCTGTTTAACAAAGTTCCTGATTTGAAGATAGTGAAAGAAATGTGTAGCTGGAATGTTAAATTTGCAATGTAACTGTTCATAGGATGCAAAGACGTTGTCTATATAAAGATCTCTAAGCAAGTTAATTCCAAATTTTTTCCAGATATTAAAAACTGCATATGTTTGTGAAAGTTGAAAGAGGTGGTTCTCTTGCAGCGGTGCACAGAAAAAGCTTCTCCGTCTTAAAATGCTTTCTACATTGGTTCCAGATTCTAAGTGAGTGGAGCACAATTGGGTTATTTGTGTATTGCCGATAACGTGTGTTTATTGGAGCGCTAGAGCAGGAATACAAAAAGTACTGCAGGATTTACTTCTATTGCGGTCCAAGCCTGTGTATGTTCTTCTATTTGTGTCAGGTTCTTATCGCCTTATATTTACCGTAATAAAACTGGAACTTAGGTGAGAGCCATGCCGCCTTCTGCCTTTTTGTCTTTGTAGTCGCTCTTTTGATCGTGGATGTTTTGAATTCCAAATAAATGAGGTTATTGTTGAATCTAATTGCTTAAAGAACGATTTATTAATGTATATTGGTATGTTTTGAAATAAAAAAGGGAGCTTAGGAAGAATATTCATCTTAACAGTGTTAATTCTTCCAGCTAAGTAGTGAGATGAAGGTTGACCATCTATGCAAGTCTTGTTTAATTTTATCCATACAGACGGTGAAATTTTGTTGATAAAGAGCTTTATGTTTGCTTGTGATGTTTACCCCAAGGTATTTAAACTGTTCTGCAATGATAAAAGATAGGGTGTCTAATCTAATATTATATGCTTGAGAGTTCACTGGAAAGAGTACACTTTTATTCAGATTAATTCTGAGACCAGAGACCTTTTGAAATTCTGTGAGTGCAGCTAAGACTGCAGGCACAGAATTTTCTGAGTCCGAAATATACAGTACCATATCATCTGCATATAAAGAGATTTTCTCTTCCAGTCCTTCTCTGCTAATCCCCTTTTGCGGTAATCCAATCTTTTTTTTGATACTGTAGCGACTGACATGATAAAGTTTTTTGATACATGTGAACTTGTATGATATCATTTGTGAGTAGGGCGTGTCTTGCAAGAATCTCATGTTTACGGTCCCCGCGAGACGCTCCGTGGCAAGTCTCTTTTGTCTCGCGGGTCTTTTAAATGTCTTTCTAGAACCGAGAGAATCACATATCGTCGCCTTGCTTTTGCATTCCAGGATTTCTTTTTATAATAGATTTATTCCTCTTCATTTCTTCCAAATAAACGTAAACAATAGGAAGTCAATGGAATTGTATATTCTCTGATCAACATACAGTGACAGTGCAGGAGACACTAAAATGTGATATTTAGGCTCTCAGCTTTTGTCAATAAGACTCTTCCATAAATTGTAAGATCTCTCTGCAGCTAACAATAAAATATGTTTTTCATTTGGCCTAATTTTGGATCAAAGTTTTTAAATATTCTCCGAGTTATTTTGCACATTCAACACCAAGATACCTAACACATTGTTTCTAGCGACTCCATTAATAGTCCTCTTATCTGAACGATGTTCATATGTGATTTCACCGTTCCTTGCATTCACAGATAAACCAGACAGCCTTGAAAAAAGACTGAGATTGTTTAAAACAACTGAGACCTGTGACTCATCCTTCAGAAAAAGACACGTGTCATCCGCTAACAGACTGATTTTTAGGGGTTTGTCACCAATTCTTACGCCCTCAATCCCAGAAAAATGAGTAACGTACAGATTAAGGAGTTCTGCTGCCACAAGGAAAAGAAATGGGGAGACAGGACAGACCTGATGTATGCCCCTATCAATAACAAACAAGGAGAAGTGCCAGAAGACAGAGGCGCACAACTATTGATACCAATATAAAGAGTATGAATCATATTTTAAGATTATCGCCAAAACCAAATTTATCAAAAGCATCAAAAATAAAAAGTTATCGACTTATAAAAAACCTTGCAATTCTGATTTAGAAGTTCTGGATAGTCTGAAATATCTGGAATCAATGTAATGTTATTAGATATAAGCCTCTCTTTCATAAAGCGAGACTGGGTGTTAGAAATAGCATTCTCCAAACAGAGTTAATGTCCAATTGAATACAGAGAAGCTAGAAACTTGTAATCTTAATTTAAAAGTATAATGGGACGCAATTATCCAAAGTCTTTATTTGGTTTGGGTATTAGTGATATAAAGGCGGTTTCATTGATGCTGTTAGTTCCCCACATTTAAGCGCATTCACTAAATGTGTTAAACACCAGATCTCTGATAGAGTCTCAAAAAATATTATAAAATTCAAATAATAAGCCATCTGGTACAGGAGCCTTATTGTTTGGCCTACTTTTAACAATGTCATTCAACTCTTCCATAGTAAAATGGCGTCTCAAAGAATTACCTATTTTGGTTATTGATTTTAGGAATAACAAACTATAAACGATTAAAAATAAATCAGTCACCTGAGGATCGAATGATGATGTATATAACCTCTGATAAAATTCTGAAATATAGGAAGATATCTCTCTGGGGCCATGAGTCAAGGAAATGTTAATGTATGTCATTTTCTTATTATTAAAATATTTATTTTCTAAAGCAAAAAAAAAAAGTGTACAAAGGAAGGATAAAACAGGCATTTGCTGATTTTAGTGATTGAATACAATGACAAAATGCTCATCACACACAATACTTATGGTTATTGTTCTAGTGCTATGTGATACAGTACTTTTTGAAGAGATTGAGGATATCAAAATATTTCAGAAACATATATCCATCAGCAAACATTATAATTGGAGGTGAGTTCAATGAAGTTACAGATAATACTACAGATGTTTATCCACCAAAACCTTATCAAAAGTTATCAGTAGCAAACTTCAGACCCACTGTCAAAATCTTGAGTTAAATGACATTTGGAGATTGCAGCCCAGAAACTAAGAAGCTTAGATGGAGTAAAAAAAAAATATATTCTTTCACTCAAAAAAAAAAATTAAAGAAGTGAAAACTGTTCTTAACCCTAACCGGGTTGTTACTTTATTAAGAAAAAAATAACTCATGGCTGGCTAGAGAGCTGACTGTTCAAGGAAGAGTCTTAACTATCAAAAGCTGAAGGCTTATCTCAGGTTTCCTATAAATTTTCAGTTCTAGAAATTCCAGGCTCCACTTGTAGCCTTCTTTGAAATACAGAGCAAGGAGTTATTGTCAGCATGTTATGAACCGTCAAACTTTACATAAACTTTAACTGAGAGGGTGTTGTAAAATGACATTCAAGAGTCTTTAGAACTAAGTGTTGAAGTTTTAATGAAGCTAATTCCTGTTCTTTCTACAGAGACCAAGAAAAGCAGCTGTAAGCTATAACATCTCAATGGATGTGAAAAAGGAGACCTGTGATATGGACACAAATAGGATGGAGACAGCTGTAAATATTAAGGAGGAGGACAGTGAGTGGGAGTCCATCTACTCTAAACAGGAAAGTCTGAGCATTAAGGAGGAGAAGAGTGAACTGCAGTCAGTGGGAATTAAAGAAGAAGTTGAAGAGACATCTGTTAGTATTGAGAAGTATAACCATACAAATCTGAAAAGTATTGAGGAAGATGACTTTCAAGATGGAGTGGTGACCAGGTTAGACTGTTCTCAAAGCAGACTCTGCTCATCTCCAGATCCTTCTATCAATGTGAAGTCTGAATCATTACAGTCTGTCACAACAAAGACCGAGGATCCTACATCTGTTTCAACTCAGGAAAATCAGCCACCAGCTACAAAGACGTCTGGGAAAAGTAAGTTTTAGGGTTGGGGTTTATGGGCCTGATAGGTTGGATCTTGAGGTTTTTACAAGGAATACTGTGTTGCATTGTGTGTTTAAATATAGTTTGAGATTTCACATGTGTTAATGTAAGGTTTAGCAATTTGCTTTTTCCATTGTAGTGATTTTATACAAAAGTCCTATCCATGTCCTTCGTAAAGAGTGATATACAAATGTACAACTGCAAAAAAAGGTTGCAAACCCTTTGGAGTTCCCTGGATATCTGCATTAATTACTCTAAACAATGTGGCATGATATTCAGCTATGCTGCAATTACGGGCAACCATAGTCATCCTAAATTATCCATCCATCGTCCAACCCGCTACATCCTAACCACAGGGTCATGAGGGTCTGCTGGAGCCAATCCCAGCCAACACAGGGCGCAAGGCAAGAAAGAAACCCAGGCGGGGCACCAGCCCACCGCAGGTGCACACACACAGCAAGCACAATTTAAGATTGCCAATGCACCTAACCTAACCAATGTGCAGTCTTTGGACTGAGGAGAAACCGGAGGAAACCCACGAAGACACAGGAGAAACGTGCCAACTCCACACAGGGTGGACCCGGGAAGCGAACGCGGGTCTCCTAACTGCAAGGCAGCAACGCTACCACTGCACCACCGTGCCGCTCCACCCTAAACTAATAACACACAAACAATTAGACGACTTCTTGTCATCCCGGAATACATCATTAAACATATACAGTCCACTCCGTGCCCCTCCTGTCTTTACCTACTGGTTGACCCTTCTTTAGCAGTAATGGCCTCCACCAAACTTTTCATGTAGCTGCTTGTTCAGCATTGAATTTTAATCAATTCCTTCTCTCCCAACCTTTTTGGTTCTTTTTATTCCTGAGAGCTCTTTTCTGATCAGGTCACAACATCTTGTGTCTCTTATTGGCCATTCCAGAACGCCAATTTCCTTATGCTTAAGTCTTTCCCTTTTTGACTTCTTCCTGTGTTTTGGCTCATTGTCTTGTGTCATCACTCAACTTCTGTTAAGTTTCTACTTTCCTGATATTTTTCTGTCAGACTTCTTGATAATATTTTGAATTCACTATCCCTTGATCATTTAAGCTCTCCAGGCCCAAACCATGATGCTCCCTTCACCTTGAGGTTTTAGTATCGATGTGCAGTTGTCTCTTACATCCAACCATGGGGTCACATGTTTTGACAAAAGAGTTCAACTTTTTCCTCATTTATCTACAGAACATTGTTGTCTTTCTGGAACATCAAGGTGATCTTTTACAAGTTTGACATGTACAGTGATGCTTTTGTTAGATCACACTGATTTCCTTGGTGTTTTTTTTTTCCACGTGGACACAAACCAAGACTTTATCATGTCCTGGAGATTTCTACTGCCTTTGCTCTTCCCTTTCCTACCACACAGCGATCTTGCGGATGCCCTCATACTGAA